>NW_009592995.1:49801-52995 GCF_000690535.1 Cariama cristata | reverse complement strand
GGGAACGGCCGCGAGGGCGGGTGGCCGCTTCCTCCTTCTCCGCCGGGAGCGGGCGGGAGCCGCGTTCCCCAGGCCTCCGGGGTGGTGCGCGACGGCGCCGGTTTGTGGGGGTCCTGTCCTGGAGCTGGGCGGGTACCTCACCCCCCGGCAGCGAGGTCTACCTCGGCTTGGCAGGCCGGGTTAGGGGAAAAATAAGGGAAAAGAAAAAAAAAGAACCCAAACACAACGTATTTTGGGTTTCATGAACGATGTATGCTGGCTACATAGATTGTCTGTCCGTAGTAGCATTACCAGTGCCGTCAGCTGAAGCTATTTCTGTGCTTGGTCTTGACTAAAAGCATGTTGAAATAAAAATTTCCCCAGTGAACATAAAGCAAAAAGCGGTACCTCGCCCCCTCCGCTTTCTAGCTGGGTGTATTGCAGTGTTTCAGGGCTTTTCCTCACTTCCAAGAGTGGCTGAAAGGGTATGGTTTGCCTGAAACGGTATGGTTTGCCTGAAAGGATATAAGATGGGAAGTCAGTGCAGTTATAAGAGGCATAAAGTAGTCTAAAACGCAGTCATTTGCCCAGAATAGAAGTAAACGTTTAAATGGTTTACTGTGTAGGAGAATGCTGAATACAAGTCTGGTATGCGATGTTAATACACATGTAAATGTGTTCTGTTTGTAGCCCAAAATGTTCCAAACTCTGATTGGGAAAAGAAGGTAACCGAATACTTCAAGGAGAAATTAAAAGAAAATAATGCTACTAACTGGGTGAGATTGTTTTATTCTTTTAGAGTTACGCCTTTCTTAAGTTTCATTCTTTTTACCTCTTAATTATTGCAGTGACATGCTTTTGAGAAGCTCTTCCTTTTCGTGATAAGTACACTTCCAAATTTTAGGCCGAGACTTTGTGATGCGTTATTTACATTTCAGTTGCTTTAATCTATGTGTAAAGCAAAGATGTAAAATCCTGACTGAAACCAGAGAAGCCAATCCACTTGACTTCAGTGCACCGTTTTGCCCTGGGCCGTAACTGCTGAGTGCTGCCTGTTTGTAGGACAATCCAGTAGATGGCAGGAGCTGACAAATTCTGTCATTTTTTAAAGTGTTAATGCCTGCCCTATGTACTGTGAGTCCGCGGTAAGTGTTTGTGCACCCCAAGTTTCTGAACTGCTGTTTATAAACCACCTCTCTCATAATCTTTTTATCGCGATTCTGCAAACTTTGTGTGCGTTGAAAAAATAGCTGCTTGGGCTTTCAGGTTTTAGGAAAAAATAATTTCTGCTAGAATTGTGCCTTATTAGGCTGGATCAGGCCTGGCTTTTGCAGTTTAGCAAGGAAGCTGTGCTTCAGGTTTAAAAATAAAGCATACACACTTGAGTTCAAAAGCTGTTAGTTTTTAAAAGAGGGGTGAAAACAGCATTGTGGAATGCTGCTAAGTGGATTAGAAACTTTCATATCAAATCTGTTCTATTTATGGCTAAAAGCACAAGTGAAAATGATTGTATTTCTTTTTTTCTTCCTCTCAGTGAGAGTATTCTGTAATTAATATTTCAATTACAGTTTAAATCAAAGTGTAGATGGCAAAACTGTGTTAAATTTACAACATTAGAAGAAATTGAAAGCACATTGTCTTACTCAAGAGAAACATGAGGGAATATATGTTTGTTTGTTAAAATCCTGTTTGTTATAGGGCCACTTCTGGGTTTTGTTTCATTTTAATGTTTGATGTGTTTTTTTTCAACAAAGAGTTTATCTTCAAAATCAGAAGACCATTCTTACTGTGAGTCTCATTATTTCAAGTTATACCACATGCCTAGGCATTGATTTGTATTTTTTTTTTCCCTTCTGTTTTTCAATTGTCATGTAAACATAAGTGAAAAGGACTCCACCAATGTGGACTTGGAAATGAACATCCAGGTTTTCCATGGCCTTTTGTTATACAAAATTGTGCGTGCAATTGCTGTGGTACCACTGGTACATAATACATGGTAAAAGTGCAGTTACATGGGAAGAAGATAAGTAATAAATTCTATTTAACACTGCAGCTGCAGTAATACTCAGTTTAAGAGTTAGTTTCAAATATTGTACAGTTTTCATACGGTGTAAATGACTGAAATGCATTTCTTTTATAGTCCAGTATCAGGACTGAGAAGTTAACAGGACTGGTGGCTTTTGAACTGGAAGAATTTGAGAACTGTTAAGTGCCTGATAATCATAACTATTATTTGTAACAGCTATTGCAGAAGCTTCTGGTGTTGAGATATACACACTTCGTTACTACTTGGATTAGGGAAGGAGATGTACTCAGAAAATATTAAGTATATTACCTGATCAGGCACTGAATTGTCAGAGGCAATTAATCGTATCAACAACAACAATATGGAGTTTGAGGCAAATAACTGAACAGTAGAATATACCAGATGATCAGAGAATAAGTTGGTGACAGCTTTTGTGCTGGTTTTGGCTTACTTCAGAGCACTTGTTAATATATACCATTTGTTTAGAATAAGTCTTTTTTTACAGGTTCCGTCACTGAATGATGTTCCCGTACATTACCTGAAACCCAACAGTTTAGTGAAATTTCGCTGCATGGTTCAAGATATGTTTGATCCTGAATTTTACATGGGAGTATATGAAACAGTTGACCCAAACACAAATGCGCGTGTAAGTGAAATACTGATTTATTATTTTAGTAAATGTTTATAATTTTATCCATTCTAGTCTTCATATTTCTTTTGTTTCTGAGTTAAACCCATGGAGTGTGGACACTATTTAATAGTAACTCTGTTGTATGATTCACATGGCATCAGTAATGTAATTACATTTCTGTTGAGAAATAAAAATTACTAAAATAGTGAAAGCTTCAGCAGTATGTCTTTGAGGGACTTGCAACTGCAGTAGTTTTGGTGTAAGTAATTCATATTCAGGATGCTGTCAGAAACAGAATGATTGCATTGCCTTTTCCTTCTTGACAGGTTTTGCATTTTGGTAAATACAGAGATGTGGCTGAATGTGGGGTAAGTTATACAAGTTGTACGAATTTTGAGATTAAATATTAGACAGAAAGATGCAGTTTTAAAGTGTGGTATATCTTATTTTGTACTTGCCAGTGGAGTCCTGGAGGTACTGCTTTTAAAATGCAAAATTAATTTCAGGTTTGGAAAGCAGAGTAGTATTAACTGCTCATGGGCATTCTAAGTTCAGCAG
>NW_009592995.1:49511-49774 GCF_000690535.1 Cariama cristata | reverse complement strand
TTTGCTTGGGGGGAGCGGGGGGAAGCACTCTTGATCTTGAAACTATGCTGTGGAAAACAATTTACTTTTGGTAGTGCAGTGCAATTAGAATCAAAGCGTTATAGTACAGACTGTTTGGATTCGCTGTTTCATGAGTATGTGGTTTTGCACGTTTGTTGTAACTTCTGGCTGAGTAACTGGGTCTGGGATTAATTTAAAAAAAAGAAACAAATTCTATTTGTATTTTTAACAAAATTTCTATTGGTGTTCTAGCCTCAGCAGGA
>NW_009592995.1:43332-49499 GCF_000690535.1 Cariama cristata | reverse complement strand
TCACAAACTGTAACCTCAGAGAGACAGACTTTCTACTGTGTTCCAGTGCCTGGCGAATCAGCATGGGTGAAAGAAATATCTTTTTTGACTGAGCTAGTGCTCTGTTATACAGAGTCATCACCAACTAATTTGTTAGATTTAACGAGATGAGTTTATTTAAAGTTTCCTTTTATTTTGAGTGAATCAGGAGAGGTGGTAGGTGTAGAAAAAGGAAATCTTGGTGGCGTGCTATATGCAGAAAGAGGATGCGAATGAATTTAGGAGCATTGCTTTTTGATTTAGAGGGATTTAGACCGGGTTTTCATGTTTGCTTGGGAGGGTCTTGAAAATTTCTGTTAATTTCTATTTGCAAATGCTTAGAAAAAGGGAAACTTCAATTGAGCCATGGGCATTCCATTGGCATTTTCTGGTTAAAATTGGACACTGTTACATAGCAAGAGTCTCCTACAAGAACCTGTAAAAACACCTGTAGCTGAGAATGTTAAGACAATCATTCCTGGAAAATTGAAGTATTGTGGTTTTAATAGTTTGACCACAGTATGTCATTTTGTCAGTGAGTACAGGAAATGTTTTTGGGATAAATAAATAGTTTCTCTGAGTTGTCACCATTTAAGGACACTAGTAAAAGGAAGTTGGATTATCCAAGTCCTTCTTTTAATACCTTTTAGGAATTTTATATTGTATTCTCCTCCAAGGGAGTGCAGGAGAGGTCTAGAAAACTTGAGAGATACTACATTTTGTAAAAAGATAAGAATTTGATGGTAAATCTGTAATGATTTGATATTTCATATTTTGAGTTCAGAATTTAAGACTACTACTTCTCATTGGCACAGAACGCCAATGCACAGGAGAGGTCTAGAAAACTTGAGAGATACTACATTTTGTAAAAAGATAAGAATTTGATGGTAAATCTGTAATGATTTGATATTTCATATTTTGAGTTCAGAATTTAAGACGACTACTACTTCTCATTGGCACAGAATGCCAATGCAATTTAAAAATTAAGCTAACACAATTTTTGTAATAAAACGATTGATAAGAATAAGTCTTTGAATGAAGCTTACAGCAAAGTACTGCAGCAATGGAAATTTAAAGCGAGCTGGACTAAAATGAAAACGATGAACACAATTTCAATGTTTGCCCATCATGATAAGAAAAGGAAAAGAGTATCAGTTTTTTCAAAATTCATTTGCAAGTGTCATTGTCACTGTTTAAGTCTGGGCTGGCACTTTAAGCGGACTTAAAGCGGAGGGCAGACACTCTCTGTTAACCCCTCCTTCCCCCCAGAAGGGGAAAGAAAGGAGAAAAGGGAGACTTATGGGTTGAAATTAAAACTACTTTAATAAAACAATAACAATGAAGATCAGTACAATAGTACTAATACTACTAATAATAGAAATAAAAACATACAAACCCAATATTGAGCTTCCCAGTGATGGTCAGGGAATTGCAGGCCTCGATGGCTTGCACCGTTGATGTGGCAGGGTGGGCACCCAGATGTCCCGGACCAGACTCTGCAGCAGGCAGGAACCAGATTCAGGAATGCATGGATCAGGATCGGAGGCAGGAGAACGAGCAAGGTCCCACAGGGCTGCTGGCCATGAAGGAAGAAGGGCTGACCCTCATGATCCCTTAGCTTTATACTGAGTATGACGTGGGTGGGATGGAATACCTCATTGGTCAGTTTTTGGTCACCTGTCCCATCTGCACTTTCCCAGAGGTGTGATCCTTTTACATCTTTTCACTTGTGGAACATAAAAGAGCCAGCAGTGACCTTGGTTCCCATAGGAATAAGCATAAACGTGGGCTTTTCGGCTGACCCTCATGATCCCTTAGCTTTATACTGAGTATGACGTGGGTGGGATGGAATACCTCATTGGTCAGTTTTTGGTCACCTGTCCCATCTGCACTTTCCCAGAGGTGTGATCCTTTTACATCTTTTCACTTGTGGAACATAAAAGAGCCAGCAGTGACCTTGGTTCCCATAGGAATAAGCATAAACGTGGGCTTTTCTGCATACCAATCCTGCTCTTGCTTCAGTAGCAACTGTAAACATCAAGCATTATCAATTCTGAAAGCAGGCGCTGAAAAACATGTAGCCAACTTCAGAAAGTGCAGTTACTTAGCAGAAACTTAACTGAGAGGAAAATCTACTGAAAAGAGAATTGGTCCTGTTTTAGCCAAACCAGGACAGTAGTTTTGCTAGTATCTTATAAGTATGTGAATGTTTTCTCTGTGTTTTTTTTTTTTAAAGTAATAATAATAATTGTATCAGATAGCAAGTCTTTAAATATTTAATTATAAAATCTGTACTTTGGGGTTGAAATGTGGGAAACAAAAGCGTCTTGAGACTTTGAGTTGTACTTGACCACAAGAATGTTCTCTGGGCATTTGGAAAAAAAAAAACAAACACAACAACACACAAATTTTTAGAGATAGTGGAATAACACTCACTGATTTTTTTACTTTCTGTTTTCAACAAAACAAATGACTGCTGTTATTTATGTAGCTAAAGAGATGATGTCTAGGTAACAATTTGAATCATTATTGTAATGTCTTCCTCAAAATAGGGTAATAGCATTTTGGTTTTTTTAAAAAAAAAAAAAAAAACACTTCTCAACTGAATCTGTGGTTGTCCTTAATCTGCAATTTTACGCATACATTAGTGCAAGCCAAGCTCGAGTTAGTCCTTCAACATCCTACACACCAAGTCGCCACAAGAGGAGCTATGAGGAAGATGAGGATATGGATCTACATCCATCTAAACAGAAAGAGCAATATATGGGTAATAGTTGTTATTGATGAATAGTTGTGACGATATCTTTCCAGAATTTGCAAAGGTTTCCTTTTCAAAAATGTAAATATTTGCAATTGTTTGAATCAGTAGTGTTGTTGCAGCCTTCATATCTAATTTGGTGGCTTTGTTGAAGCCATGAGTGGTTTAAACTGAAGTAGTGTGGGAGAGCCTATGGTGTTGCATCTATATTGTATGACTTGTTGGTATTACTGTCTAGAGATAATTCCTAAAATTAGTATTTTGTACAGCAGCACTTCTGTATTGCCTTTGATATGTAACAGCACACAAACAATTTATAGCAGCAGGCTGAAATTTAGGAGTTCTTGTTCGATTTCCGACTCTATTGCAGATTTCATGTAATCTGGGGAAAATCACATAGTCTTGTCTCTCTCACACTCTATGTGTGAATTTTATTGTGTAAATTGAAGCCTAACTACGTGTCAACTAGGTTTAGGTGTCGCTTTGCTACAAACAGTAGTATATATCTAAAATATATCTTCCAGGCTTACCTCTTTTCTAATGTGGTTTACTAATCCAGTTTCATAAAGGAACCAGATTAATACCGCACACTCGTAGCATACTGAAGAAAGCTATTAATCCTTTTAAGAAGATGGTATTTTGAACGCTGGCAGCGTTCAGATGGTGGGCAATTCTTACTTATGTTTAATCAGTCTGTCAACTATTTGTTTTGATGCTCCTCCGTGGCGATGCCACTTGAACTGGCATGGGGGTTTTCTTGGAGATTTTGTCAAGTTTTCTTTTGAAGAAGAGAAAGTGGTTAGTTTAAAATTGTCAGTCCTGTTAAAGAAAAAAAAATTGTAGAAACTACTGCTTTCTTTTGTACGGTGTTCTATGTCTGTCAGGTTCACTAGCTGAATTCAGGTTTTTCCTTTTATATTCTTACCCGTTTGCGAGATAGCGTAGACTGTTTTGTCTTCAAACTCAGACTGATCAATCGTAGGATAGATTTTTATAGCTTTGTTATTGCTGAAAATCTACAGAGATTTTTAATGTTAACTGTTTTGTTGATGCATACTCTTACCTTTAAGAACTATCTAGTTTTTTTAACATGAGGTGCAGAAAATATTACCTTTGCAGTTCTATGGAATTTGGAGAAAATTTGTTCACACCGTTTAGGTGTTAAATTTTGAAAATCAGATTTCTGGCCATATTTGGGTTTCTAAGACACATAGGTCTTTACCGGAACTCTCACTCACACTTAACTTGATGATATAAAATATTTATTTGTGAGACTTTTCTATTCTGATTAAGAATATCTTCTGTCAAATATATTGCATTATGAAATATTTTTGTCTCGGACACCTTCTTAAATTAGTTTAATTCTGTGTTGCTCACTGAAGAGAGTTGTTCACTTTTTGCACTTCTGTTTACAAAGTCTACGAATCCTATGTTTTTCAGGCAGTGGAGGTGATATCCATGGATGTGTGGAGCCAAAGAGATTAGAAACAGAAGCTTCTGCAGGTCATCATCTCATTTCTCCCAACTGCTCCCCTCCACTTGATTTAAATTTTCCGTTGCCAGGAGAGAAGGGACCAGCATGTCTTGTAAAGGTAACAAAAGTGGAGAGATGATGAGCATAGCTGTGGCCTCAGTGAGGCAGACAGAATCTGAAGTTAGAATGTAGGTAGTTAGTCTTGCATTGTTTATAGGCACAGAAATTGTTTCTCAAGTCCGGAAGTTTGTTTCTACAGATAATTACATTGTTCCTCTTTATGCGTGCTGTATTTGAATTACTGAAATACTTCAAGGGCATTTATTAGAGCTTGCACCTTCTCACTACACTTAGTTTAAAAAAAAAAAAAAAAGTCCATTCCTAGATGAGTGAGTGTGTAGCTGGTATTGACTCCTGGTATTTTGCTTTCAGGATTTGTCCTCTAAAGGAATAAAGTTGTGATGGAACAAGCCAAAAATCAATAAACTGGACATTTTTGTATTGTATTTAAAATTGGTTTTGATTCTCTAGTCTGCTATATTGACTGTGAAACTTCTGACACAAAATTTCTATGCTGTTACTGCATTGAATGCTCTCTTATTCAGCAAATCTTGATAAATCAGATTAGAATACAACTGTTTACATTTTTGTGGCAAAAGAATGCCAAGGGGGAAAAAGCATGCAATCACAGAAACTCATTTTTCCAATGTAAGCTTACTGATGCTGAGGACTAGGAGATACCTCTTTCCACAGACTCTTCTCAGCCTACAGTTGAATCTCCTGAGAGTTTTCCTTTTTGTCTGTGTCTGTGTGTAGTCCTGCATCTGGCCCATTGTATTTTATTATTTTCTCTGTGTGGCAGGTCTATGAGAGCTGGGATAGCTTCAAAGTCAACGATGTTCTGGAGGTATATGGTATTTTGTCTGTGGATCCTGTGCTAAGCATAGTAAACAATGAAGAGAGGTAAGGCTCCCCTGATGCGTGATTCTGAAATGAAGGAAATTTTTATTTCAATGAGCAAAATATTTTGGCTGTCCCCTTAATACAGACAGGGAAATGTGTAAATACGTAACAATTATGTTTAAGAGGTGAATTTTGTTGCTTAAAAAACGCTTGATGTGGGAAGTGTTAGATCCACCGTCCTGTAAACTGAAGTCCATTGTACTCTGGTACGTCCATACCCTTGGATACACGATGCATCTTTTTTAGGTTGTCATACAGTCTATAAAGTGGAAAGTACTTCTATAGCTAAATGTTTTATACTGTTTCAGGCCTATTAAACTTTCAACGAATGAGTGAATAGTGAACGAAGCTTTCAAAGAAGTTTTAAAATTATAAAATGTCCTTTTGAAATAATTTCTAAGTCCATGAAGGTTGTTACCATGAACAGTTCTGAAGAAGAATATAAAGAAAAAGTGTGCATGTCTGCACGGAAAGCGATCAAAATGAGTAAAAATTGGGTTGATTGATTTTTATTAATTAAGGTATATCATCATATTATACTGCCGATAGAAACTTCCCTTTTCATCTGCTGTTCTGCAATTACTTGCCTGACAAAATACAAACTAATCCAGAAGGATGCAAGAAGTCCATTTTTGAAATAAAACTGTTGACCAGTCTGACACATGTACTGCTGATGTCTTGAACCATTGTGCTTTAAATTATTTCTGTGGGTGGTTTTGTTTATCTTTCTGATAAGGACAATATCGAGAGTGCAGTGTGAATCCTTTATAGTGCCAACTTCTTAAAAGTTAACGCAGCCTGGTCAGCTGCTTTTGCTTATCATCTGTCTGACAGCTAATCCTAGACTGACAGCTCAGTTGGTCTGTCATAGGTTGTTGGTTTTTTTCCTGCATGTCACGCTGTCACAAATAGACAAAATGGTGGCATTTAACAATGTTTTGAATGCAAACAAAA
>NW_009592995.1:0-43304 GCF_000690535.1 Cariama cristata | reverse complement strand
GTTGGTGGACTGCTGAAAAGCCTTCGAAGTTATAAAGCCTTTCAGCTTTTAAAACTAGTACAAGTTCATTAAATTTGTACTAAACTGTAGTATCATCTGATCTAGTCACTGTAGCAGTTTTAATTTCTACATAACAAATGAAAAACAACTGGAAGGAATTTTGTAAGGCATCATCAGGGAGAGCAAAGCTTTTGTATTTGAGCTGAAGTACATTGGGATTTTTTTACCTTTTTTTTTTTTTTTTTTTTTTTTAAACTCAGCCAGTGATATAGCTGGTACGTGACTGTCTAGAAGGTCTTATTATCAGGTTCCAGAACCCGTCGGGATGTGAAGATCTCACATGTGCATACAGAGGCATATGTCATAAATCGTTACCTTTTTTCTTAAAAGTTCCTGTTTAGACTTCATTCAGTACATGCTGGACAGAACAGTGTGTAACATTTTATTTGAAGCTACATCTTATTAAAAGTACAGCAAATAATAAATGTGGTTTTGTTTGGGGTTTTGGTTTTGGGGGTTTTGTTTGAGTTTGTGTTTTGGTGGTGGTTTTTTTTTTTTTCAGACAAGATTTTTATTACTTTCTGATAATAATAGAATCCAGATATTTTTGCATTTCTGTATCATTATGTAATTGTGATTTGGTATTTATGGCGTTTATAAAAATCATAAAGAAGGTAGTTGGAATATGGGAGGAGTTACCAGGGGCAGGGAGTGGATGTTGTGTGTTCTGATGTGCTCTCTTCTTGGCCTGGTTCCAGCTACTCTTAGTCAGATGGAGAGAAATTTGTGTGGAATGTTTCTAAGTCCAGTTGTGCTGTGCCCTCTCCTAGGGACAGCTCAACCCTCGATCCTATGGAGTGTATGGACACGGCAGAAGAACAGAGAGTACACAGTCCTCCAGCCTCATTAGTCCCCAGAATCCATGTTATTTTGGCACAGAAATTACAACACATTAACCCGTTACTGCCTGCCTGCCTTAATGAAGAGGAGAGTAAAACCTGTGAGTACCTGAACTTGTCGTCTCTCTGCGTACATGTAAATGTACCGTTTCCTAGTACATGTGAACAAATACTTCTTTGCTCAGAGACAAGTGCATCAATGGCAGGGTTTGAATTTAAATCTTGTTAAATGGAGGAACCATTCAACACCACGGAACTGGACAAGATGCAAGTGTTTGTGTTTATTTGATGCTTATGTGTTTATTTTTTTGAAATAAATGTGATTTATATGAAACTTGGTTTTGCATTCTGTGTGCCCAAGGATTTTACCAAGTTGTTCAGCCGTATGATTTTACTTGTTTTCAAATGAAGTAGTGAGTTGCTGGAAAATTAGATTTCCAATGTAGTATAACAGTGAAAATAAGAAACATACTGACAACATAAAGAATCATAATGTTGTGAAGAAAATAAGGCAATTCTGTTTGTAACCAACTATGCTATTCCGTGTGGCCTATTTGACAGTTATTTTTTTGTCATTGAATTATTGCATGCAAACCTCTAATTGATATTTATCATTTTATTCCTTGCGTGCCTTTTATTGGTTGTCCTGAGCTGTGCTATGTGTAAGGGAGTGATTTTTCTTCCTTTAATATAATGTGGATAGGCTACCAGTTTTAGAAATTTGGCTCCAAACTTCACAGCCTCCTGCAAATGCATTACACAATATCTAATTTTAAAAAAGAAAGCATTTCCAAGGAAATGTTGAGTGACTCAGGCTATCCAAAGCCAGTAATTGCTCAGTTGGAAAACCAAGTAATGTTTGTTTATTTTTCCTAGACTGCTTTGGAGTAACCATTTTTTTTCATCAAACTGTAATGGGAAAGTAAAATTTTAGAGGGAAGAGGGTGAGGAACAGCACGTTTTCTGACATTTGTTGTCTTCTGCTCTTTTATCAGTTGTTTCTAATTTCATGTCTGAGCTCTCACCAGTGAGAGCGGAGTTGCTTGGTTTCCTCACCCATGCCCTCTTGGGAGACAGTTTGGCTGCTGAATACCTTATATTGCATCTCATCTCTACCGTGTAAGTATTTAGATGTTTGCTGAGAATTTCTATATTTGTTTTTTAAAAGAAATCTCCTTTTATGGGGTTCTTCACCATTCTGCAAATAAATGGCAGAAATAGCTTAAATAGTACTTGTTCCAGTAGTACTTTGTCCAGGTAGAGTTGTCTTGTCATGATAGACACAGTAAACTGATTTCGTTGTCTGAAATAACGGTAAGTTTTGTCAAAAGGCCAGTTTTGTGGCAGCATATCCTTTCAGTGTTCCTTTGAGAGTTGGACAAAGTCTGCAAAATACACTTTTAAACAGAGGTATGAAAACGTCTTTTTATCTCTAGCTTCTTTTATTGAATAGGACGTGCAACTGACATCTCAAAGACTGCATTTACTAGCTGCAGTAATTATTGTTAAGGTATTAAAAGATACTGAAAGGTACATTCTGGGAATTTGTTTAATTAAATGTAGAAATGTTTAATGGCAAGTTCAAGTGACCCCCATTTAGCATGTGACTGAAATTTACCTGACCACCTAAACTGATGCTGTAGCTGAATGTGTGTGCATTGTGATCTGTCTTTGTGGCTGACTAAAGTGTTTTTGTTTAATGTTCTCTTATGTTGTCTCCTATAAACTGTCACTGGATGAAAGAGCAGCATCCTTTGACTCATTAAAATTTCAGGTGTGAAACTTCAGACAATATTTTTCATTAGATTAAATATAGTTGTCAGGCTCAAATTTAATTTTAGTCTTTCTTCAAAATGAAAATGGATTCCATTTTCTAAAAAAAAAAAAAAGTAATTTATTGGTAAATAAACCACTTATAGTTTTCAAAAATTCCATTCTGCTACAAAGTGAATATTAAAGCACGTATTTGTTTAACAGAAGTGTTTACAGAGCTGTAATTGGACTTGGCATCTTACCTTTCTCATACCTGCAACTGATGTGTAAAAAGCCGTAAGATATTTTTCGGCCTCAGTGAGACAGGTGGTATCAAGATAGATCCAACCGTAATGCCATGGCAGCATAATTATGAGCTGACAAGATTTATGGTGGGTTTGTGTTCACAGTCTGCCCTGAACCCTTGTCCCCGTGTAAATATAAGTACTTCAATATCAGCATGCGGTTGAGGGTGTTTTTTTTCTTTTTGTTCTGTGCACACTTCATTCTTTCTAACGGAACTGTGAATGCTCCAACACTTAGACTAGAATATGTTTTCTCTCTTAGCTGATATCACAAAAAAGTTGAAATTTGTCAAGAATGGGGAGAAGATATACAGTTAAGAGGAGGGAGAGGAAAGCTGAGGGCAGGTAGAGGAAATGAACAAGCATGATAAGCAGGGAAATTGAGATTGGGCAACAGGAAAGGAAAAGTATGAAGTGTATTTACTGAGTAGCAGTAGAGCGCAAGGAGAACAGAACGTCTGGAAGGCACATGGCAGGATCTCAAGCGCTATGAATGTATTGTTTCTGTGCAATGCTGCAAAGCCTTCCGAAGCAGCCTTCAGCCTAACGTAGCTCCTTGGACACTGGAGAAGGAAGAAAAGGTAGCTATTTTTTATGTATCTATTAGTATTGAAATCCTGCTGGCTATCAGAGATACTGCACAACACTCAAACTTATTGGTACCTGTATTCATCACGTTAATCAGATGCTTGCCTAACCTGTGTTATTTTTGGTTTAGTTACGCAAGACGAGATGTGCTTCCTCTGGGAAAATTCACGGTCAACTTGAGTGGATGTCCAAGAAATAGCATCTTCACAGAGCACATATACCGCATTATCCAGCAGCTTGTTCCAGCAGTAAGAATAATGGCATTATAGTGCTTTAATATTTCTGATGGTAGATGTTGGACTAATTGTTCCAACCAAATAAACAGTATTTTAGTTAAAAGGCAGGCTTCTTGAATGAAGAGTCCTGCTATCCATGTGGAGGGCAGGTAAAAATGGAGATGTGGCTTGCTTGACAGTTGAAGAGTCTATTTACCTACTCATCTAGGATGAATATGGAATAAAATCCTATCCTCATAGGTATTAAACTGACAGACACAGATGCTGCATACTTTATTTTGTCTTTCTGGATCGATATGTTTAGGCATTTAGGTCATTTAATTATCGTGTTGTTACTGTTTATCCCCAAGCTTGTGGCTACTGTTCTGCAGAAAATTCATAGCAATTCAATTTGGGGTTATAATAATTGTATTGCTACAATAAATAGTTTGCTGTTGTTTTGCTCATCCTAGATGTGTAATGCAGGTGATACAAGTTCTTAATAGCATTATTTTGCTTTGGGATCTATTATTTTAAGTATTTAGCATTTGGGCATTTGGGATAAAGTGTATTCTATATTGTGGTAACAAATTTTGTTGTACTTACTATGGAGGTTCACAGTTCTGGCTGTTGCTAAAGGAAACAGTGTTTACTAGCGAAGCTGGAGGAGAGGAAATGTGCTGATTAATTTCTTTTCTTGTTGCAGTCCTATCGCCTGCAAATGACAATTGAAAACATGAACCATTCACGATTTATCCCACACAAAGACTATGCAGCGAATCGCTTGGTCAGTGGAGTATTGCAGCTTGCCAGCAACACTTCCCTTGTAGTAGATGAGACTCAGCTTGAGCAAGGACAGCTTGATACAACAGGTAGTCTTTGTTTGGTTTGGTTTGGTTTTGTTTTGTTTATAAAAAAAAAAAAAGAAAGTCTCATCTGGAAGGTTAAAAGTTGATATATTTTGAGACAGTGAAGCTAATTGTGTCTCAGTAATAATTTTCTATTACAAAACGGTTTGTGGTTTCCCTATCCTATTTCATTGTTTGAACTACTTTCCTGCAACCTTCTCGGACAACTTAAGGCTTGATCTCTTCGAGCTTTTTCCCTTTTTTACTTTCTGGAAGTATCTGGTTTTTTGCTCAGAAATGCTTGTGTTGAGTCAAAATCTGGATCTCAGACCACAAATGACCAATAATGAAACAAGATGGTTCCTTGTTTAGCAGAGCTTTGTTTGCATTGTAGAGAACTCTGGACAGCTTCTTTGTCACTTGGTGGCAAAGGCCACTAATTTGAATAATTCTTTAGCCCAAAATACCTCTGATTCATTAGAATGGCCTTTCAGTTTCCTGTAGTAATGAATGAAGAAGTGGAGGAAGCACATGCTGCTGCCTTATGCTTTGTACTTTTAGTGTGTATGTGGAAACCATCCCTGAAAACACAACTAAAAGCTGGAGATAAAAAAATAAATAAAAAAATTGCTGTGTAGTATGCTTTCTACAGAGCTTTAGACAACTTAATTATAACCTACATAAAAGAAGTGAGTTGCAGTACCTATTGAAAGTTCAGTAACTGCAGAATGCGTAGTACGGATGTCTGTGGTGATTTCAGGGAAAGAAGACTAGGAAATCGTTGAAAGTGACTTTATTTTAAAATAAAATGCCGTCTTGAGAAACCTGCTAGACTGTGTGACCCAATAAGCCTATTAGGTCTCCCTAATGAGTATCAGTACTCTGTCCTGTTGAAGCACTTAGTCTGGCAGAACTAGTGAGGTTCGGATTTCAAATTGATTCTATTTAGAAACATCTTTTTCTTTTTTTTTTATTACTGCTATTAAAAATTGTTCATTGAAATTATTCACTTGGTTTTGAATCTTCATTAATTTTTTTTGTTACTCTGCTTTAGTAAAGTTACACATTTTCACCAAATAGTAAAACTAGTAGAAAACTTTGCATTGTCCGTTTAAAAAAAAAAAAAAAGTAAAAACATTAAAAACTCCCATTTACAGAAAAATGCTGCTGTGCTGGTTTATAGGTTTTCTAAGATGTTTGTCCTTAATGTCTGAAAAAACCTCAACATTTAATGAAAAGTAATATTTCAAGTATTAAAATTTGCAGACAAAAAAGGCTTGTTAATTTTATTTCATTTCTGTTGGTGTGATGTTGTTCTCTACTGAATTTAGAGTAAAAAAAAGTAAGAATTTTTAATTTCTTTAACAATATTGGGAACAAAATTTAATCTTGGAGATGAATAAGTATCTTCAGAACTAGTAGTTGGTTTGGAACCCTTGGAAGTTACAGCTTAGAGATTTCAAATGGGAAAATGTCCCAGAAGTAAACCATAATATTAAATTTGCCTTTATTTACTAACTTTGCCTTTATTTACAGTATAGTAAATTTAATACTAATTCATTAAAGGCAAAAAAAAATAACAGTAGGTATGTCATTTGATGCAGTAACACTGCTGAAGAGAAATTTGAATTGTCAGGTACATGTCAGTATTTGGAAGGGAGAATTCCAAGAGTTAACCAGTTAATTTGTCAGTCTTAACTTTCTAGATTTTAAATAACTTAGTTCCAGGTAAGGCAAGTGACTTCTCTAAAAATTTGGCAAAATGGTAATGAGTATATTTTTCAGCTGTTCTGGTCTTGCTAGCCTATCCAAGGTGTTCTTTATCCAGCAAGACTTCACCCTCCAGCCCCTTAAACTGTTAAATTACACTTTCTGTCAGATAATTGATAGTGTTTTGTCCTCTTTTGAGGAGATTTGGGTTTTTTCTCTGTAAATAGTTATTTGGGTTTGTAGGACTGATGAAGACATTAGCTATTAACACTTATACTAGGCCAGACAAAATTTTGGCTTGAAATCCTTCAGGAGTTCTTCAATTTGGTCTTAAGAAAAGGTTGCCTCTATCTGGAAGACAGCTTAGATGGAGGAAGGAACAAGATGCTTGCAAGAATTTTTCTATCAGCTGCTCATTAAAAACAGATTGCGGGGAAAAAAAAAAAACAACCCACCCAGGTTGGACATTTGTTTAGGTCCAGTTGTCAGAGAATTTGTTCTTGCTTTTCTAGGTGTACATAATGTGACAGCACTGGGTAATCTGATAACTTGGCAGAAGGTGGATTATGACTTCAATTACCACCAGATGGAATTCCCATGCAATATAAATGTTCTTATCACTTCAGAGGGCCGATCACTCCTACCGGTATGTCAAGGTCTTCCTGAATTTGGGGAATAACTACAGTTGGTAGCTGCTTACTTAGAGCGTGCCATTCCAGAGAGAAGTGAAGACAGGAAAACTGTCTTGTGCCCAGGGGTGGGTATGATACTCGCATTAGCTACTGCCTTCTCGCTCACGGCTGAAGCCAGGCCAAAAACCTGTTCAGGGAAAAACCGGGAGATTGACCTTCCCTCCTCCTTGGCTGAGAGTAGAGCGATGGCAAGGCAGTGACTGAAGCCGTTCACGGAGATCCCGGTAACTGGGTAAAGCCTGCAGATACGCTGCCACTCTCAGAGCCTTGTTCTAGTACAAGGTGATGGGCGCACGAATAAAGAGCAACAGGGCTGGCATTGACCCGAGAAAAACGGAGTAGCCTAAGCTGACAAACAGCTGATCTCTTGCATTCCAGCTTTATGAACAGAGCGTTTGCTCTCTTGCCTCTAAGTGAAACTGGCTCCTACTTGAATAGGGACTTCACGCTGGTTTCCAAAAAGGGAACTCTTCAGTATTTAAGGAATGAATTGTCTTACCTTAATTCTGGGAACTAGTGACTTCTGTTGCTTTAGAGATCAAATTAGTCTTGGAAT
This sequence comes from Cariama cristata, assembly GCF_000690535.1. Classification (NCBI taxonomy): domain Eukaryota; kingdom Metazoa; phylum Chordata; class Aves; order Cariamiformes; family Cariamidae; genus Cariama; species Cariama cristata. Next base: position 35,739 of record NW_009592995.1, on the reverse strand, counting down.
AGAAAAAAACAGGATGTGGAAAGAGATGATATGCAATTTTATTTTTCAGTCAGATTGCCAAGTCCACTTACAACCGCAGATAATTCCACCAAACATGGAAGAGTATATGAACAGCCTCCTAACAGCAGTGCTCCCTTCCGTGTTGAACAAATTTCGAATTTATCTAAGTTTATTGAGGCTGCTGGACTATAGTATATCTGATGAAGTGACCAAGGTACGGAAGCCTTCACTAATATGTTTTCAACTGTATGTTCAGATAGAAAGCACCTTAATAGAAAGTCACTGTACTTTCCCATTGTTCTCCCTGCCAGTGATTCTTCTTGAAGTTTTCTAAAAAACAAACAGAAGCATTCTCTTGTTCTGAATGAGCCTTCAAGCATTCGTACTCTTGAGTATTTCAGTACATACTTTACATGTACCTTGTTTTCTAAAACTCATTTTGAAAACAAATTCTTTTCAAAGATGAGAAGTAGCCTGTTTTTACTCAGGCTGGTTTCCTGACAGCAATGAGTTGAAATATCTCTCCTGTAATCTAAGGGTAGTTATGGTGTTTAGCTCCTTAAAAGCTTATCTCCTAGAGAAGATTCTTTTTTGCCACTTAATTACGTACTGTGTGGTTTATAGGCAGTAGAAGAAGACTTTGTAGAAATGCGCAAGAACGACCCTGAGAGCATAACAGCTGATGATCTGCACAGAACTCTGCTTGTAGCAAGGTGGGTAGCGCTCTTCGTCCGAACCGAAGACTTTCTAGCAAGCTGGTAACAAATGAAGTCAGTGCTCATAGCCTGCAGTTTGATTGCAGTTGCATGAGGCTGGCTAGCAATCAAAAGATGGAATCTCCTCTTCCTTTGTTCCTCTCATCACAGATTCTTAGCTAGGGAAAATATTTCCTCCCTCCTTTCTTCCCATGCTTGCTGGTTCATGGGATACTGAAAGAAAACTGGGTTTGTACTGTATTAGCTTATCAGACCTGACACGTGCACAAGCTCTTCTTTAATTGCTGTTTCTGCCCGTCCAGGTTCCTGTCTCTCAGCGCTGGGCAGACAACGCTGTCAAGAGAGAGGTGGCTGAGAGCAAAACAACTGGAGGCATTACGTAAAGCCAGACTTCAGCAGCAAAAATGTGTTAATGGAAATGAACTTTAATATTTTGTGGATGTTGCTATGAAAATTTGTCTAATCCTAGATGGAACCCATACTAAGATTGGAATATTGTTTATACCAGTTTTTGTAGATAATTTATACCAAAAAAGTTACGGATATTTACCCTTGCAGTCTGAACACACTTAACTCTGTTCAGCCAGTTAAACATATTTTATGGAATTTTTTTGGAGCCTGTTTTGTAATTGAAAATTGGTAACAATGAGCAAATTGTTTGATATTAAACTTTAATACTGAAGTTGCGTAAACTTATTTCCTTTAATAATAAGGCAATTTAACCCAGAGCCCTTCATACACAGCAGTGGTAGGCTCTATTCTGGAATAAGTTTGTGCTATAATTCTTGAATGGCTGAATTCTGAGGATTGGAGCTCTCAGCCAGCCCGCAGCTGCAGCTGAAAGAAACATTGATTTCAGTATCTAGGACTGTGTACTGTTGTTCCCATGAGCTAAGGCACGCTGTGCTTGTAGCAGCAGCATAACAGTGATTACAGTGTGGTGTAAAGAAGTGATTTGATCTTATCCATGACAAGGTTCCAGCAAGAAATACATCTTTGTTTGTACTTAGAGAAGACCATGAGTAACTTCTCAAATCTCTCTGATGAGCTTTACTCTGGCACCACTTTTTTTTTTTTAAAAAAAAAAGCATTGACTGGAGAATTAGTGATACTCATGTACTTATACAAAACATATCTTTCTTTCTACATTACCAGTAACGCTGTGTTTAAATTGTTTGAATAATATCAGTTAAGCATTAAGAATGGTCTCTACCTATCTTATTCACCCTGCACAGTCTGAGCTGGTTTCCAGAGGGCACACTGCCCTGAGCGTGACTCACAGAACTAGTTTAACAGGGGTAGTTTAAGTAGTGAACCATTGAACCAATATGGAGCTGGAGTAAGCCAGAAAGACAATAAACTAGAGGTGTCCTTGTGGAGACAGCCTGCAAGAGTCAGTGATGGAACTAATTCTAGATTCTGCTTCAATTAATCCTTTTCTGAGCAAGAAAAAAGGCTCCTGCCAAATTCACATTAAGCTGATACCACCTTTACCGAATGCGTTCTCATGACTGAGATGGAGTGAACAGGAACCCCCTTTTTACTGCACTCCTCCTACTCTGAACCCGACATTGTTTTTTGCTGCACAGCCAATCTGAAACTGGCCTTTTTGTCTCTGCACACCAATAATAATTTGAGTATTTATTATGATACACAACAATTATCTTAAACTTGAGCCAATTTTGCTTCCCTTCCTTTGAAATCACTTAGAGTGTACTTTTTTTGAACACCAAAATGAATATTCATAGTTTCATCTGAGTTGTGCTACTTTAGTATGAAGAAATAGAGGAAGAAAATGAAGTCTCTCTGCAAAAGGCAGCCTGGCTGGAAAGCACAGTTGAGTTCAAGATTGTCTTTCAGAGGATGGTTTTTATGGATATTACCCTGGATTATTTGAGACTGTATCTCCACTATTTTGTAAGTATTGAACAATTCATAAGCTGGAAGGACACAACACTTTTGGATCACCAAGCATAAAGCAGCGAGCCAATACAGCAGGTCAGGAGTTAGTTTCCAGGAAGATACACCCCAGACTGTTGAGTAAGCCACTTTTTTTTTTTTAAATAGAAGAGTGAGTTTATAGCTATTAGTACCCTTGCCCCGCAGGACTCTTTTGGGCTGCAGAAGTCACTATGTAAGTGTTTCTACAGATCAGTTTCTCTTTCTCCTAGCAAAATAATGGCAAAATACTTGGAATTTCCTTTCCCTCTTCCAGAACCTTTACAAGTACCAAGGCTAAGGCAGTTTTTAGGACTGCCCTCAGACAGGTCTATGACTTTTTTTTTTTCCCCCCTCCCCTGAGGCCAGAGGTTGTAGCAGAAAAGGATAAAAGATGGGAGTTGTGTATGTGTCCCTTGATTGATGGATGTTATTAATGTCTGTAAGTGCCTGGAGGGAGGCTGCAAGGAGGACAGAGCCTGGCTCTTTCCAGTGGTGTCCAGTGATGGGACAAGTGGCCATGGGCACAAACAAACACCAGAGGTTCACTTTTTACTGTGAGGGTGGCTGAGCACTGGCACAGGTTGCCCAGAAGGGTGGTGGAGTCTCCATCCTTGGGGATACTGAAAAGCCACCTGGACATGGTCCTGGGCAACCAGCTCCAGCTGGCCCTGCTGAGCAGGGGAGTTGGAATAGATGACCTCCAGCAGTCCCTTCCAACTCCAACCATTCCATGACTCTTAAGCCAGAGAAAGTCAAGAGAACCCACCCATCTTGGAAACGTATAACCCCACAGCCCTGGAGTACCATAGCCCTTAACATCACATGCCAAAAACCACCTTTTGATTCCACTTTTTTTATTAAAATATCTCATGTATATTGCTCACATTAAAATACAGCAGTAGTTTAATTTTAAATATAGCCACAAGTATAGACACTCAAAAAACCCAAACCCACATCACTTTAATAAAACAAATAAATAAATCAAATTTGTTTATCAAAGTTTCCAACCATCAGGGTTAGATGATAATCACTTCAGACACACTAGAAGTCCTAAGACACAGTACTACCCTACCCACACGACACTGTTTTCTTGGAACACCACGTGCAGCCTATCTACAGTACACGGACTAGAACACGGCGGCACCGGGTCTATAACGGTGGTTGGAGTTACAAACCACAGCGTAGTAAGGTCCTGCTTTACAGTAGCTTTTGGATCACGTCCTATACTAGAATGGCATGGCAAGGCATTTCTGCGAAAGAGTAATTTAATCTTTTGACACACATAGATAAGGTTGGGTTGTTTTATCCAATTCCCAGCATGAGTGGATGCTTAGTCTTATCCTGCAAGTACACAAAGCTCGAGTTGGTAATGAATTTGGTTTTGATTAGATGCTGACAACTATGCTCTAATGCAACACTGATTTTATGAAACAGTACACATGCCTTCTGTTTTAGAAGTTATTTGGACTTTTGCATCTGGACAGTTAGAATATAGTTTTTTTAAAAAAAAAATTATAACACAAGGGGCACAATGCCTGAAGGTCTGTTATCTGGCTTGTCTTGCTTCACACAGACAAAAAAAGAGCAAATTGCCAGTGTTCGGAATTCACAAAAAAGGAAATAGGAATAGCTTTAGTATGGGCAAGGCAATTAGAGGACATCTGCTCCATTTCCCCTCACCTCAAAACAAGTGAGAAAAAAAAATAAAATTCTATAAACTACATTTGCACTGCAGGATCGTGGATATTTCAGATTGGGTCTATCTGCTTTATCTTTACCGAAAGTGTCCCAGGATGTGTGGAAAGAAAAGGACAGCCAAAAGAAACCTTAATTTCTGGTTAACATAATTAAATTCAACAAAAACACATCAATTCCCATTGTAGAGGCACAATTCATAGAAAGCTGCATCTAGAACTTCAATGGAAACATGTAAAAATACTAGTCCAAAAATAAATAAAATGTAATTTACCGGTAAGTTATTTTGCTGGTGCAGTGCAAGGTAAGTAAGGTCACAGAAGTGCAGTATCACCTTGTAGTATAAATACTTTCTACCTAAATCAGAAGAGCTACAAAATTAGTGTCCAAAAATAACTGTGCAACACAAAGATAGACAGCATGCTTATTAAATCCCAGTGTCTAAGCTACCTGTTTAAACATGGTTTACTGTTGTCTTGTCTCAGCTGCCTGAGGGAATTCTGAAGCTTGGTCAGAACCAAATTCATTTGCATCTCTCACTTCCTGTAAACACGTTATCTATATTATTGATCCCAGTATTCAGTAGCAGTTCATGCCACAATGAGTCCTGATGTCATTTTTCTTAGTACAGCATTAAAAGCCACAACTAGAAGAACACTTCCTAAATTAGCAACTAGATTTGAATTATTCGTGTCTGGCATTGCGTAAACATTTCTTTCAGTTCTTTTTGTTTGATTTCATTTATAGCTTCTGGTTCTGCAGGGCTCTTCTGGACCTTTGCCACAGCAAAATTAATCCCTTGAGTCAATCCTGCTTGTGTGATGTTAGCAACCTGGACCATGGAACTGCGAATTTTAGCAAAGGGAGATACAGCTCTGCTGCTGCTGCTGTCCGCTGGAGAAGGAGTCGTGTGGAGTCCCGTCTCAAGGTTACCAGATACAGACCCTGGGCTTTTATGAGATTTAGTAAAGTCAGTCCCACCAACAGCTAAGAGCTGAGGATTTGGCTCAGAAGACTGTACATCCAACTTCGATGGCCTGGAAGGAATGTCTCCAATAGCTTCAGCCTTGGTTTCTGCTGCCTTAGGTGTATTATTGCTGGTCTGATTTATTATGTGATGGGGCTCTTGAGAACCAGCCTCAGCCTCCAAATCATCTGATATCTTATTCGGAGCTTCGTGCACAAACCTCTGGCAGTACACATCAATAGGTTTCGCAAATTCCATCTCTGCATTGTCAGCAGAAGGCATGGGTACATCTTCACAGTCAGACTGGCTAGCCTGAGAGACACGGATCTCAGAGGGAACATGAATGCTGATGTTCATGTCAGTGCTGCTTATAGACTGGGACCGACTGCCCAACCGTGGAGCTGAGGCGATGATGCCGCAGCTAGGCAGCACGTAGTCTGTCTGCCCGATGTTCTCTAGGGAGTCAGTTAGCTGGTTGTCCTCATCAGATTTAGAATTAGTCAGGAAGTCATCAGAGTGGAATGAATCATTATCTGACACTTCTGTATCAGATTCAGTGCGGACTTTAGTATCTACCACTGGATTCTCTAAAGTTTCAAGGCTACTATCTGATTTCCAAAGATTCACTTTCAAATTTGGTTTTAAAAAATTGACTTTCACTTCAGGTTTGGTAAAGCTGCCTAACTTCCGAAGATTGCTAATGTTTACGTTGGATTTGGTTTGTTTCACTTTCTGATTGAGAGATGAGAACTTGCTCAGTAGATAATTCTTGCCTTGGGCCAGGGACCCTCTGTTCTGAGACCGAATGCCAATGATGTCTTCATGAGGTTTACTGCTCTTCCTGGAAGAAAAAGAAAAAATCTCTAATATACAATCACAGTCTCATTTATAAACATCAAGTACTTACCGTCTTCCAATCTATTTCTGTAATAGAGATGGACGTTTTAGTTACCAAGTTATCTTTTCCTTACATAATTGTACCCATATAAGCTGATCAAATTCAAAACAACAAAAAAAAGAGGGTTGATACAGAATGGTAGCCAAACAGGGGTGGGGGGGGAAAGCAAGCTTCTGCAAGCATTTTAAGTTTTAGATGAAACTGGATCTGAATTCTTTATATTTGTAATGCTGACTGTGTATGCTGTACTCAGAAGCCAGATTTAGCAAGTATTTCGTCTTCAGTACCTGTAAAAAAAAAGCAAGATTTTCTTGCTATACCTTCTACTCAGCTGGGAAAAGCAGCTGAAATAGTAGCCCAGTAATCAAATGCAGAAGAAAGTTATTGCAATATGTGTCATAATAGTTTTCACTTGACAATTTACATTTGTGCTATAAACACATTTTCTGCTAGTTCATACAATCTGAATTGGAAGGGTCCAAAATAGTGCAAGAGATTGCAGTTCAACTGGTAAAACATCCTAAACTTCAGCTAGTCATCATCTCTTAATTCTACTCCCTTGTCCTTTGTAAATTATTTCCTCACCGGTATTTGTTAGATAAGGGTTACTTCTGTTTAACTATAGACAATTGACTTAGAGAAAACTATCTGAAAAGTTTAGTAAGTACTTTTAATTATCAGCTACGCTTTCATGTTCCCTCTTCTCTTAAGGGCTTGCAAAACTAAAACTTCTGTGCCATTCTGACTAACATTTAGGAGCTCAGAAGTTTAACTTCAACCATTTCTTCACACAAGACCTGTAATGTTATCTGGATTTGTTAATCCACTCAACTCCAGTGGAGTCCAAAGCAGATTTACACTTCACAGGTTGTCTTCTTACTACAAGAAGCAAACATTAAGTTCAGATTGGAAAAAATAAATATGACTAATTATGAACCATCTAATTTGCAGTATGTTATTTACATTTGGTAGTGTATCGTCTACAAGCACACATCTATAAAATAGTACTCTTGCTTATACTTTTAGATAAGTGCCTGCAGACAGTTATTACTGGAAGCAGCATATGTACAAATTAACTCCTAGTACGGTAGATACAGACGTTTCTTTTAGGCATTGCATATACAACTGTTACCATGTACTGTTAGCCACTGAGAAGAGAGCAAAAGTGACACAGAAGGTTCACATCATTTCAGTACTCACCTCTCTAGCTTTTTCTCAATAATGGGCACATCTAATCCCATTGCTTGCTTTGTGATTCTCAGCATTTCTGCAATGCACTGAAGAGTGTCTGAAATCCAAGTAATAGCCTGTCAGACCCTTAAAAAAACCCCTTAAAATCCCATATTCCAAAATCTACAAAGAAATAAGTCTAATTTTAACATAATTAAGTTTGTTTGGGTTTGTCGGCTTTTCTTTCTCTTTCACTCTACAGAATAGTTGCACCCTGCAGTTTGCAATTCTGACTTACAGCTTACAAAATAAGCTGAAAGAACAGACTCCCCTTAAGCCTGAACACTGGGTATAAGTGAATCACTGCCACAATTCATCATTTGTGGAAGGAAGAGAAGCAAATATATTTATTCTAATCCTTGTTGACAAAACTCAGTGCTCCAGGTAAGAAGTGATATTTTTCCCTTGTTAGTGTTCATTTAATTTAGTTAAACAAGAACGAACATTTCTAGACATTATTTTCACTAAATAAATCCATTTCTTCCACTCTTTAGGAGTTAATTTTAAGTTCATTTTATCAGTTTTCGGAGCAGTGAAGATCTGGACATGGAAATGTCTCAATCCTAGAGAGACATGTTGCTTTAGAGCCATATCTAAAACTTACTTTTCTTTGTATTAAAACAGTAACATTCTAGTGTTCACACAGCAAGCTACGTACAGGGTTTTTTTTGTTGGTTTCCTACCCTGCACAACTGGATTATCTTAAAATTTATCCTTCCTCAGAAGTTATTCTAAGAGCAACAGAAAAAGTGTTTCCTAGAGAAACACTGGTATGCTGAATACACTCTTACATATGAAAGCTTTATATATGAAACAAACCTTTTCCATCTTCTTCTGGGTTGCGTACCACAGCTCTAAGAGTGTGAAAATATCCGCTCATTTCTTTGTATTTGTAATGCAGCCTCATGCAAGAGAACTTGGGTTTACCAAAGAGAGTAGGTTCAGGCCCTAAGAAATAAACCAAGATATTAGAAATCATCTTTAACCCAACACTGAAAGAGATATTGCAAAGACTCTACCTAAACGTATGTAAGTGTTGACAGTCTTTCAGCATAAAAAGCTTCATGTTTTCTTCAGTGTAGGATAGACATTTTAAATGAAAGATTTTCACAATAGCTAAACAATTGATTACTTACAAAAAGCAATTAGACTCTCTGTATATGTCTAATATAATCCAGTCTGATTCTGTTTATTACACATCACCCTATCAAACAGAAGAAAAAATTCTACACCTATTACATCCTGTGTTTTAGGGTATGCTCCTGCAAGTATTAAAGGGAAAGCTGATATATTTTTACCAAGTGGAAGCAATGTAAGTTTCAAGATTTAGACCAAGGACTTCAACTCTTCAATGCCCTGCATCATATCTATATCATTAAACCGGGGCGGGGCGGGAGGGGTGTTTTTATAAAGTATTTGGTCTGTTTCAACTGTATTCTATATGTCAGGATGTACTGCGGATCTCCACAACGCACAAGTGAGACAGACCTTTCCACTGAACTCAGTAATTTTCACTATGTTTGTGCAATTTCAGTAAGGAAGTGATGAAATCACTATGGATTGCATAATGGAGGATTAAACTCCAGCCGGGGGGGCAGCATACACTGGGGGCCACAAAAATTTTCCTCCCTTCTCTTCAACTGGAAGACCTTTTTCATCTGTAAAGTCGAAGATAATCACATCTTTAATACTGTCAGTGGAAAGTGCTGGATTTAGCCTGCAGATGTTACATTCTTTAGTCAGTAAGTTAAATCAGCATAACAAGATGATTTCATGATAGCATGTTTCTTATCAGACCTTGAGAAAGAAGAGTTTTTAAAAGCTATGAAACAGATCTAAAGTACAATTCAGAACCAGCTGCTGTATGTGGATCAAAGAAAGAGTGCACTGAACGCACAAACCTCTGATTCATTGTAGAAGTTGATCAAGTTGTTGCTAACTTTTGATAAATAATGAAATTTGTTTTGATGAATCCATGGGTTTCTCAAGAGTTTGAAAGAGGGAAAATTTTAGAACCCTACCATTGATCAAAGTTTCCATTTCAAGCAGGAGCAAAAGACAGGACTGTGAGAGAACACAGACTCAACTCTGGCATCCATTATCAGCAAGACAGCACATTTCTAACTAAGCTGGACTACACAGGATAGATGCAATATATTGAGGCTTGCGGTTTCAATATATTTATAGGATGCTTTGATAAATGCTCAAGCTATTGTTAAGAGCATTCACGAAAGATATATGATGACTACATTCTTACCTATTTCTATTTTTTCCAGAGCTTCAAGACTTAACCTTTGGTACTGATTCACCTTGTCGATTTCATCATCATAACTAGAAAAAAAGAACCATAATTTAATGCTTCCTACTAATCTAACACAAAACTTCTAGACTAAACTACACATAAAGTGGTAACTTACTAGGCCACGTAGTAGGCAGAATTAGAAAGTAACAGCAGAACATCCACGTCCTTATGAGTGGCATCAATAAGGCTAAGGAAGGCAAAGAAGAAGAATGAATACAGGGACAAGGTTTTATTTGCACAGCTGTAACCCATCCCCAGTGTATTTTAGGGACACTTTTACAACTGAAGGCACATTACAACAAGAGATTTCAATTATGGTATGTTATCTCGTGTGACGCTGCCACCTCTTAACAGCCACTGAAAAACCAAGTTAGGTGAGACTTCACAAGACAAAACATGATGTGTCAGACTTACCACACAATAAGTCGATCCATGTAAGCAACACACTCTCAAACCTCGAGTTATCTAATAGCTCAAATACATCAGCAGCAGGTCCAAAAATAATCAGAAAACCCACAAGCTATTAAAAATGCTAACAGAGAAATGGAAAAATATCTCGGGCTCAGTTAAGGTGATGAGTCTGTGCTTTGAATAGCTATCATAATACCCTGCTTTGCTGTTTTTAGACACTGAAGTTTAACCTGCAGAGGATCTGACCACTGTTTTTCTTTTACAAGTCAGTGAACTCTGAACTTGATAAGGAGATTTATCAGTGAAGTTAGAGTTTATGCTCACTACTTTTCATGAAGAGAAATCTAGGCTTTCCTACTACTGACTCATTACACAAGAATTTAATCTAATCAGATACGGCTCTGAAGCCAAGTTACCCTTTCCCTATAAGGCAATAAGGAACAACAGGTCCTCAAACAGCCCCTTCTAGAACTAAGGGCGGTGAGAAGTTCTCTTCATGGTGCCTACCATATTTTGGCAATATTAACTGAATGGAAGCATTTCCAGGTGATGTCTCAAAGGTAACTCCAGCATGCACCATTTTTATGGCACTTTGGGGAAAAAAGCACATGTTTAGAGGACCTTTTCTTTTACAAGTATTCAGTCCCTTCAAGGACTCTTGTCATTCTACAAAACTGTCCACTTGTATTCTGTGAACATATCAGCTATCAAAATCATTTAACATCAGTAGTAATTAACAGATGTGTCATAGTAGCAGCTGATCAGTTATGACTTCACTCAACAAACCTTGGATCACAGTCAATAAGTGCCCATCCTCCATGGAATTTTTCATCATCTGGTAAGAGCAGTTTCATGTAGCTCTGCAACAGCTGGCTGATCAATTCCTGATGGCTCCTCAGGTTCTCCTTGTGCAGGGCTTCATGCTCTTTCTCTTTTGTAAATATGGAGTAAAGATCCTCTGTTACAGGGATACCCTGCATCAAATCTAAATAAAACCCACAAAATATCAAACAAGAAACCAACAGTTAAAAGTGATATACAGCACCACTCTTGATTACTTTGTAAATCCCTTCCAAATGTTTTATCTTTGAAGATACTCTTGAAAAATCGTTATTCTTTCTCAATAGAATGTTGCCTGAAAACTCAGTAGTTATAACACTATTTTCTCTCAGTGAAAAGCAAGAGTTAACTCACCACTTTAAGAAACGCTTGCTACATAAATTTAACTTTTAGACAGACAGAGATGCTACAAGACAGTTAATGCTAAAATGAAGTTAGGAGCAAGTTCTACAATGAGTTACACTGCACGTAATCCCTCTAAATTGAGTGTTGTTTAATCTCCAAATGAAGAATGACTGTTCCATACAGTGTCTACTACATAGACATGAACATTATAGACACTCAAGGTGCTTTTAAGCTTCAGAAGAAAAATTAGTCAGGAAAATAAAGCCAAGACAATTTTATTAAACTTTTTTAAATATCATAGTTCAGCTTAGTTGAAATTGTGTTCTTACCGATGACTGCTTGCCTATAAGCATCCCTGAAACGATTCAAGTAGTATCTGTTTGCAGAATTAACTCCATCCTTCATTACCCCTGCCAGCTTTCTTTCACCAGTCCTTGTGAAGTCACCCTGTTACACAGAACAGGCAAATCACTGCAAAGTTGCATATGTGCATAACTCAAACTTTGGGCATTCTGAAATTCACTGCAAAGTTGCATATGTGCATAACTCAAAAACTTTGGGCATTCTGAAATTCGGAACTGAATAGATGACAACTCAGAAGTTATGTTCAAGTAACTATTTCATACAGAAGTTGAAAACACTGATTTTCAAAGAGCATCTAACTTCACATGGCATTGTTTGACTCTGCAGAGAATCTCATGCTTTTCACAGACTTACGACTCTACATGAAGTCCTCATGGAAACGGTAATCTGGACATATATGCCAGGTAACATTAAAGCAAAACTTTCAAGATGTCAGTCACTGGCATGCTTGAATACCTCAAAAACCACCCTTATTTTTTGGCCTTTAATGTAAAAGGAACACTACTCGAACAATGCAGAAGACTAGAGCTTACTGAAAAATGGTTTTTATCTTCCCTGCCTCTGCTACCAAAACAGGACAAGCATAACATACTGAAGGAAAATTGAACATATCCTCACAAGCTCAGAAACAAAAGAAAGTTTCTAGGCCACAGAAGGCTTAGAATTTGAATAAAAAGCTGTTTTGGTAGTTACACTTCATTAGAGCATTCTATTTTCAGAGACACTCTGAACACTGGCACAGAGCAGTTCTAAAAGCCACATCAACTACTATGAAGAACATTTCAAGTGTGTTTCACTTTCTAATTAAAAGAAATTTCACAATTAAACTGAAAATAAATTTAATCTATGGACCTCAATAGTGAATAGAAAAATCTGCAAGCAGAATGGTTGAAAATTTATAGATCTATAAATCAAGTTCTGTGCTTCAGATTTAAAGTTAAATATTCACAATCAAGACAAGCATGTCAGGGTGGTTTTTATTATTTCTTTAAAACGATCAATGTAGTTGACTAATCAAAGTTCAGTATAGAAATTTAAAGAGATTTCAGTGTTAAGCATTTCCCCTGTAAAGATTTTTTGCAATGCCAAATACCAGGAATACTAAAAATTGTTCCACCAGTGACCATACACACAGAAAGTAGCTCAAATTCTATGACTTTTCAAAGCAGCAGGAGTGAACAGTCAGGAGTTTCATGCCTGATTTCTGATCTTGGCAGACAGACTGCGTTATAACTAATTAAGAAAAGTCTTTAGAAAATATAACAAATTATTATCACCCTACTATCTACATATCCTGATCTTCGGTCCTTCAGAGTATTTTTTTTAAAAAAAAAATACTGTAACTGCTTAAAAGTATTATAACCGTGCCTAAAGTTAAATAGAAGCAATGCTTAATGAAGATCTTAAACTCTTAGCTCAGCTATGCTTTGTATCTAGACGTGAAACTAACAGAATGAATTTAAAATACAGCCAGCACTGCCACAGGACACCTGGACACTCAAGTCTTATCCAATTCACACTATGTGATACAAAATATTCTTCTGTTGAAAGGCCTCATATCTCTTCAAGACAAAAAACAGGCAGAACATTTGGCTAACTTTGTTACATATACAAGAGTTTTCCATTAGACATAAAACCTGTAACATAACATATTACTCATCATCAGAACAGATAATCACTCTTCACCGTTTACCTTTAAGGCTGCTGTGCCAGCATACTGCCGGCTTATGGCATCTCCATTGTTCGCCCATATTATCTGGTAGATTCTATTGCATTTTACTGGCAAAGGCTGTTCTGGTGGCATCACACCCAGTTTTTTGAGCTGGAATTTGACATACACATTAATATAAGGTTCAAGATAAAAATCGTTCTCAGTATCAGAGCTTGATAAAGAAAATGGGAACACTTGCCAAGCATTTAATTGTTAAATTTTATATGATCTGAAAAAAGGAACCCATATAGCTAATTTGTCAGATTAAATTAATTGTTAGCAATGAATCGCTAATTCATTGTTAAATATTGTATCACTGGATGCAGCAGTAATATATTAATTATGGATGTAGGAGTCAATCTTCAAAAAAAGTTAGCTGAAGGAAAACAAGTTACTCTAGATTACTCAATACAGAAAATGCTTCTGTTTTCTGTAGAGAACTATCAAAAGAATAGACATCACAGAACTTTAACATGGATAAACAAGTTAATGTCTTCTATTGCAAAGGCATTCATGACCTGAAAGGTCTGAAAAATAAAGAAACAGAATCTCTTCCCAGTTACAAGGAAAAGCACACCAGATTCGTAATCTTTTGCTTCCAGACAGTAAAGCACATGTAGTGGCTCCATCTTCAAACTCACTCCTCCCAGAAAATAAAACCTTAAACAGCTTCCTATGTTGTGTTTATTATTAACACTTGCGCATTTTGGACAGTTAATGTTTAACACTGATACTGAAAGCAAGACATCTTATTCTTCAAAACAACCAGTACTTGAGTTTTCCCAAAATAAGGCTGAGATACAATACAAACCTTAGTCTTTTTACACACACTAAATTGGTAAAGCAGCATATTTGGTGACTCCATTGGGGTTACATATGTTACACCAACTACAGGGATAACTCTGACTAAATCATAGGCAAACCACAATTTACAACCAACAAAACATGCTCAAGCACTCAAAGTTAGATGAAAATTGATACAAGTCTCTGCATTCACTTTGAAAGCCCTATCAAGTTTCCAGCTGAGAGTAAACAAAGTCCTATGGTTCCAAGGAAGTGCAAAAAGTAAGGTACATGTAACTGTCCATCTTCCACTTTGTGTCAGTCACCTTCCAATGCTTAGGGCATTTCTCAGTTATGAATTGATTCTGAAGTACTTCAGCTATAATACGAGACTGATGTAGCACATCACAAGCTAACACTACAGCAATTATTACTGAAGTCCTCTTCACAACAATCTGTGCAACTCTTGATTTTGAAAGATTGCCTTCGAACTCAAAGTTAACATATATAGAAATCCTACTCTAGAATGACTGTGGGATTGCTGGTCCCACCTGTTGTCCCCAATACTTTTTATGTCAGGAGTTCATCAAAGCAGATGACAAACAGGAACTACCAGATACAATGGTTAGAGCCATTCACTCTTCATTCTGATGAAGGACCAACTTCATCCTTTATCCTTCACTCTAAGCACAGTCAGGTTTGCTCATTTTGGGCTGGGCTGTAACTGAGGCTTCAAAGTTTGTCACAGTACTATGAAGTCTTCACAATGGAAGACAACTATCACTGAGCTTCTATATCAAAAAGCAAATGGAGGGCAGGGCAAAGAGGAGGAACACTAAAGGAAAGACTCTCAGTCTGCTTGGAAATGCCTTCTCTACACCAAGAGAACTATTCCAGAGCATAGTCATCACAGCCATCTGGGATATTTACATCATGAATTAATTATTCCTCCACACACAGAAGAGACAACCAAGCTTCCTACCTGCTGCACCACAGTATTTCACTTCAAAGAGGCTAAAATAGCATCCAACTTCTAGTTAGATTTTAGTTCTTTAACATCTCATTTGGGGCAGGGATCTATTGGGAGAGTGTTTTGTATTTAACCTTTGTATTACTGCATAACTTAAATTAAAATGACTAAATCAAAACAAGAAAATCCTCTCCAAGATGTGGACAAACAGTCATTTGCTGTCTGACAGAAGACACCAGGCATCATCGGTTTAGAATGATTTCAAGTGATTTTAGTTGTACATATTACTTTCCGCTTCATAGCTCTCCAAGTAGTTTGCAAAGATCCTTTTCAGTAAAGGTTAGTTTAGCATTTTTCAAACACACAGATTTCCCTGTGAATAACAATTAAGTTCTGAGGTACTTGGTACTTGAAGTAGTACTTTAGTTACACATGCCTGCTGTTCCATGACCACTCTTGCAATAGCAGCCTGCACAACATTGGTACGATCCAGACAGTCCATGCAGTTAACTCGAAAAATTCCTTCCTGTTTACAAATCACACCAGCTTGGTCAACCCTTTCAACAGAAAAATAGAGCAAAAGCATACTGAGACACTTAAAATTCAGTGTAATTCATCAGCTTCTACGAACAGTAGAAAATTTTACCCATGGACTACTACTTATAGTTGCACTCATCACCCCAGCCACACCCCACTCGGAATTAACTAGTCTTGTTCCCACCTATCCTCCTTTTTAGTCTAAGCTAGATATCCAACATACATCCTACTGGGGCCATAAACTTGATATGTAATCAGATGTGGAATTCAATTCATACATAGATAATACAAGCTTTCAAGAGAAAAGGCATTTAATTCCAAAAACATAGCAGTCAACAATGGCAGCCACATGTCACTCACAAAATACGTTGAACACGATACAGTAATTGATCGAAGACCGCAGCCATACTCATTACCAAAATGCAGGGACTTTAAGCAGTACAAACTAAAGGTCAAACATGCCTTCTGTTTTCAAGAGTGAGGTTGGCATTCTAGGGTTTGCAGGTCAAATAGGAAGCTTTCCACATTAAATATAAGAAACCCTAAAAGTACTAAGTGCAGTAAGCCTCAGGCAGAAAACAGTATCTGAAAAATTTTGCTGTTGCATGCATAGAACACCAATACTTCAGAACACAAACACTGATGCACAGGCTAGGCACCAAGAGAGGAACATAAAACATACCAGTTATAACAAAATCAAGGCCTCTGTATATGCGCTGGTTGATTTTTTTCTACAGATATTTCATACTAGTTTAAAAACAGTTAAATACTCACCAGCACCACTTCATGTCAAGGATAATATCATGAATGGCATCAGTCAGTGTCTGAACATTTTCAAACTTCATTCCTCGGCTAAAATACAGAATTTCACAGAAATTAGTTTGAACTCGAGTAGTGATTTTTCTTTACTTAATTATTTTATATTATTTGTAATGTTAACAAAGGTAGTATTTTGGCTAAGTGGGAGAGACAGACATTCTCTCCTGCAATAAGCTTTAAAAAGCAGCCAATATTCAGACCTATTTTAAAGTGCAGTTCAATATCTAAAGCCAAGGCAAGAGATTCAGATCTTTAAATTCTCAAGAATTTGCACTCTTGAATGCTCCTTCCATAAAGAACAAGTGTGCAGTTATTCAGGCATGTGCAACATTCTGTTCTCATTTTTGGCACAGCATCAACAAAAGTAACTGCTATAGATTTGAAATTGGGATGGTCTGCCCTGCTTTACCAGTGATTCTACAGAAAAAACACTTACAGACACACCATCCCCTCCTACCCTCACCCCACCAGGTTGTTTTTAATATTGCTCTTGATTCATTCATGCTCACAGTGCAAAAAGAAAAAGTTCTGGTCACTACAGCAGCTCTTTGGAGAAAAAACAAACACAAAAATGAAAGCTCATTTAAACAAAAAGAGTATCAAATCAATTCAGGATGTCAGCAGTCCTACAGAAAAGAAGTCTCAAAGGCTATTTTGAAGGGTTTTTCCCTTTTCCCTCCCCCTCTCAGACAATATGTACTAATGACATATTTATTCAGTCAGTAATGCTTTCCCAGGCCAGATGCAATCCCTAGATTAAGTTAGGAAATGAAGATTAAAACAGTTTTTAGACCCCATATTCATATACAAATGCAGTCTGCTTGAGGAAAGCATGAGAAATATATGCCTGTGTGACAGATCACGTGCTTGGGCATGTGAACATTGCACTAGACCATGCCAGCACCAGAGTGGAGGCATGATAACGGCAACTATTTATGCTGGATTAAAATAAATTCCAGTGTATTTTATAATGGAAAAACAGCATCATAGTTCTGAAAGAACCCACCATATGTTTATAGAAACAAGCAAGTGAAATGGAGGAATGGCTTGTAATAAAGAATTAAGAACAGAATGCTACATAGCTTGAAAAGCAGGTCAGTCAAGGCTTTACATTCATAGCATGCTTAAGGAAACTCTCTGGCTTAAAACACGTAACAACTTCTAAGCTTTGCCTAATAAATAACTGCATATTTAACAGGTCAGGGGCATAAGATCAACAAAAAGCAGTGTTTGGTTACCCAAAACTTGAACTGTTATAGTTCTTTAGTTTACAAAATGCATTCTTCCTATTTAACAGAATAGTGCTTCATGCAGAAGTAGAAATAATGGCTTTTCTCCTCCCTTCTACTCTCCGTTCACGCTAATAAAAAAAAGAAGCAAAGTGACATTTTTAAAAGGTTTCTTACCAGTGCTCATGGAAGTCAAATGAAACATAAGTCAGATTTGGATTATTGTACAGAAGAACTTGTTTAAGGTAAGCATCTCCAATAATCTTCTCTCTGCCTGTCTGATCCACCAAATTAATAATAACCTGTTCAAAAGTTTAATTATTTAACACTTGTCATCTGCTATGCAACGTGCTTAGATATATGTATCATGGAATAACAAATAGCTCAAAAGATTTGTAGGTGATCTTGCTGAAGTTACAGTCTTTGCTAGATTGCACCCAAGATCAGCTAAGCCCCAACAGTTACCTGCCTACCTGAATTTTAATACAGAAAAGATACAAATTCACAGGACAGACTCGCAAAATTGAGGTTTACACAGTTCTGTAAGTTCTTTCTGGATTTTAGAGCTTACTTACAAGCATGTTTGAAAAACTTAGTAAAATTCTATTTATGTACCACCCTTCCAATTGTCAATGAGCTTCTAAAAAAACCACACCATCACCAAGAAAGTCAAACTAAAAACACTATAACTTTGATCCCCTGCATTTTTGTAAGGTGACTATTTTATCATGTAGCACTCACCTGCTTTTTGTAATTTTTCAGCTGTTCTTCAAAATGTGCACGAAAACAGGACACTGTTTCATTTTCACCTACAAGGTAGAGCAGTGTTAGAAACAGCTCCTTCAGCAACAAGTTCTGTTTGAAGTATTAAATCATGCCCAAATCTATACTCTAAAAAAACCAAGATAGCTTCACTTAAAGTACTTAAACACACAACATAACACATTGTACAGAATTACTTTTAAAGTTCTTTCATCAAATCACTCAACATCAACGCTGTTGTTCTACTATTATAGTATACAGGAAACATCATTCTTAAATTTTGCTTTATTCTGCTTTTTGTGCACAGCAGATGGGACAAAATTTTAACTTTTAATAAGCCTGTTTAATCCTTCCACATATGCACCACACCCCCACATAAACATCTCTTCCAAAAGAAAAGTGCTTATATTTGTTTTGCATCTTTTGAAAGTAAAAGAAAGGTTTGTAAACTGCAAAGGGTGACATGTAGGACAGGGGATAATATCGAAAGCGTTATCCAGTTCTCCTAGAGGACAAAACTACTTGTAACTAAAAAGCAAAAATGCTATCCAGTTGATTCAAGGCACCACTGATTCCTTGAAGTCTCAATTCCTACCTGTAAGTCTATGAAATTAAATGCAATTCCTCAATTTTTTTTTAAACTAATCCTATTAGAAAAGAAAAAAGGAAATGAACAAAAATAAAGGACTGCTCAGCTTTATAAACAGATGTCACAGCACAAGCTTTCAGTTGGAACTAATCAAGTGTTGCTTTGATTTATTTATATTTTTTTTACTTTGTTTTACATTGTTTTCCTCACTTTATGAATTTATTTAAATTTCCATTTCCATGATGTGGCAACAAGTCATCCCTCTCCAGTAATCTCCAGGTTATTTGGTATAAATTCACAAGAAACCCAAATCTGTTGATGCATCTACCTTAAGTTCACAATGAAAGTAACTGCTCATTAACTTAAAATCACATGCTTTGCTCAAGTTCCTAAGCAAGCTCGAAGGCCTATTTTACTAACTCTTATTCAAGACATGGGGAAAAAAAGAGTCCTTTAACTTTCCAACATCACAGCCCCCTCTGAAAGAGCAGATTTTTTTTTTCAGCCCTAAAAATAGTCTTCAATGGCAGAAAACCAGACCTGCTAATGCTAGAGGATGTGAATCCAACACACAGGTTGGACTTGCAGAAATACATACTTACGATCTAGGATGTCAGTCAACCCAATCCAGCGGAAGTCTGATTATACAAGATTATGAACACACTACCTTCCTTCTGAGAAAAGTTTCTCCCTTGCAATGCAAAACCTAGAGAAGATTCTGTCAATCTCTATCTCTTAAGAAAGTTCAGGCTATGAATACCTAGTTCATACAAGCACACAGTTTTGCCACAGTCTCATCAATATTCTTACACATTTTGGCTTTTGCATTACCTTTGAGTGGAAAAGGAAGCAATTTAGATCTGACAAGACAGAGAGCACTTAATTTCAGACAAGGCAAACACACACTACAAAATTCGTGTTGTACGAAATATCTATGTTTTCCCACATTCAAACAGCAGTTCTTAATGCAGAAGGCACCTCAACGTAAGTTAACTTTGTGAACAAAGATATTTGTAAGACAATGTCTAAGCAGGTTCTCAAAAGAGAAAGACAAATTTTCTCCCTTCCAATCCAGAAAATACTGCAACAAATAAGACTAGACATAAAGCAGTTACTTCATTAAATACTGAAATTCAAGATCTGTTGGAATTTACAATGGACAAGAAGTCAGAGCTCTGTGTAGTTGCAGTTAGAGTAGAAGTTAACAGGAGTCAAGTCATTACTTTTATTCCTGGCTTCTAGAAAGTACCACTGAAAGACTAGCGCTAAAGCAACTCTCCAATGAAACTATTTCTAAGGAAATTCTGATCTTTAGGTATTCCACTCAAATACTTACTCTTGTCCAATCGGGGCCGTGGGTTATATCTATATCCAACTTGGCTCCAGAAAACAGGTACAGAGCCTCTTGTTTGTATAAATGAAAGGGTATGATTATGAACATGAATCAGTTGCTCTGTCTCAACATAGTTTGCCACATTTCCATTTTTGTCAACACCTCTTCGCTTATATCGCATTCCTAGGAGGAATGAGAATGGTCAATTCATATTTAAGTATTAGTCTTAAACATTAATAACTTTTGTTACCATTTTTGACAATGGTGACACAAGAAGAGAGTTCTAGCCAAAATCCATGATCAATGGTAAACATCACTCCTATGCTAGTCTAATCCCCAAAAGTTATGTTGATTATATGGACAGTTTATTTCCTGTTAACTTGCTTTCTGCTGCTTGTAATATAACAGGGCAAGGCAGTCTACTGGCACTATAAATTCACAGATATATCTAGTCCACCCTAAAAGATACATTGCTTTCTGTTCTGGCAAGTTTAGCAGAAAGTTTTACTTTAATGCTCAGTATTTTCCATTAAGGTCACTTTGTGAAAGATGCTCCACTTCTCACAATAAGAGATCCTACAAGCAGCCCAAGATTTGCATGTTCCAAAAAACAGAAAACCTCCCCTTCTTGTTTTAACCTGTATAACTAATTCTCCACATTAACAACAGATACTACTCTTCTGACTACCCAACTTTTTGCCTAGCCATCTCTGATCTGATCATTAAACAGAATAGATAAGTGTTTGCATATGGAGGTTTGCATATGCTTTACTCAAAGGAGAGTACCTCACTATTTCAGAAAGGATGCAGGTGGTAGCAAGGGATGGTGAAGGAATAAGTAAAAAGGGCTGGAGAAAGATTCAAGGCCATGGTTTATAGCATGGAAATTCAATTCCACAGAATTGGAACAACTCTGTTCCAAGTCCCGAAGTAGCACTGGATCAAACTTTTGAATTTAACCTCAACAGCACTAGGTAAGGACTATGGGAGAGAAGGAAAGAGGTTAGAAATACGAGGATGAAAAGAATGTAAAATACCTATCAAAGGGACCTTTATAGGGTCACAAAACGTTTAATTAAAGGCTGTAATACTGCTTTTACAGGAGCTTTTAGTCTAAAGCATCAGACACCCTTTACTTATGTCCTGCCACCAATAGCGGCTTTCACACCAAAATCCAAACTGAATCATTGCAGAGGAAACTTCAGTTCACTTATATTTGATATCAACTTTTGCAGACACTAGGCTCTTACTTTCTTAAGTTTAAGAGCAGTTGTCTTCCTTTATCTCATTATACCTTTCCTTAAGGTCTTTGGCATGTTGATAATTTAGTGCAGTAGTGGGGTTTTGGGGGGTTTTGTTTGTTTGTTTTTAAAAAAAAAATCACAAACAAGCTGCCTGACAAGTAAAGAATCACTGTATTTAACACAGAACTATCTTGGGCTTTCAAATCAGTGTTTCCCCTGTTGGTGGGGTTGCGTTCTGTTTTTTTTCCTCATTATAATCTCAGAAATGAAAACACTTTGAACTCTTGGCTAAAATTATACATTACAGAATGCATTAAACACAAAATCCTATAATTATTCTTCAAAACATTGCATCAATTTACTGAAACAATCTTTTTGTGTCAAGGGAGAAAGTTCTACACAGTTTATACTCTGGACCAGCAATCAGATGAGCATAGTGTTATTAATAGTAAGACGGAATCAATATGAAGTTTGGCCTCTGCAATTCAGTTTCTGTATCTGTAAAAAACAATTTAGTATAAATAAGGCATACCGCAAACTAGATACTACCCTGAAGTCCTCAAGTATTTACTCTGAGTTGTTCTGACAAATAATTTTCCTAGTAACAATTAAATGCATTGAAGTGAGCAGTGGTACAAAGGCCAGTCCCATATCTGGATAAGCTCACCAGGTTGTTTTTTCTTTTCTTGGTTTGACATGTTAAAAACCTGATTGTGTAGGAAAGGAGCCGGACACAGTGGAGAATACCTTAAAAAATCTGATAGACTGAAAAGGCTTAGAGTTGAACAGGACCTATCAGAGTGTGAAGTGATTCAACCTTTCCGTGCTAAGGACAGGGAAGAATTTTTGCTTGCCTTGCTACTATTAGAAAAGTCAAATAAGGTGCAAGACCAAAGCATAGTTCTTATTTCACACCTTAGCCCTACATAAACATCTCTTGGGACACAGGCATGCACATACATGTGCATTTCCAAGTCTCTATTCAGTTGCTGTCAAAGCCCTCACAGGAAAACCTTTGAAAAATCTAGCTCTCACCTAGGTCTACTAAAATATATCAGGACAGAGCTATATGCAAGGTCCTAGTTAAGGTGTTCTTTGCAAAGATGGAACTTTATCTCAAAACTGTGACCTCCAAAGATGCATTCATACTCAAGAGGAGACTAGTGAAGCCCACTTAGTAACTGCTCTAAGTAACAGCAGCATAGTGCTGTATGCACTATACCCTTTTCCTTTCCTTCTATAAGCAGGAAAGGCTGTAGCTCATACTTTGATAAGAGCTGACCATCTGATGGACAACACAGCACTCTTTCAGGTTTTATCTTCTACATCCCTCTCCAGTGTTCAGGAACAATCCCAATACCTTGAACTATGTTTGCCTACCAGCTCTGTGCCGACTCCGGCGTGAAATAAGTGCCACCAGAAATGTTGGATGAATGTCATCTACACAAGTTGATTCCTGAGGAGGAGTTTCAGGACTGCTCTTATCATCATCAGAAGATTCACTATAGTTTACTACAAGTTCTTCAATTTGCACAAATCCTTGTATGATGGGTATAATCCAGAAGTCCACTTCAGCATTCTGAAGGTTACAAAAAACATTTACATTCCTGTTGGTTCTACATTACCTACAATTATTTCTGCCATTTCTCATGTTTATAAACAGTTGCTTCACATGCTTTTCATGTTTTAAAAAAGTTTTGCCATATCCTTGTCTTATTTCTGTAAGAGGTACCAGAATTTTTCCACCATTAGTCATAGGGCTTTTAAATCAGGAGGAAGAAAGAGAAAAAACAACTTAAGATTTTTCTGTGGAGATGAAGCAAGTTGAATCAAGGCAAGGCAAAAAGCCCTCATCCCCTCCCAGCTATCTAGGGACAGAAGAAAACCCTACAATATTTAAAAGCTTCTTTTCCAGTTTCCCCAAAGGGAGTTTTCAATACAACATTACATCTGATGTTTAAGCACATTAAAAGTTTGAAGTAGTAACTTCTCATGTCAAAGACAAGGATAGTCAGTTCAGATACAGCAGGAAATATATGTAATTTATTACCTAGTTTCTGCTTTAATGTAGTTTTACAACCTCTATGTGGACATACGGTGTATTACATTTATATAGCTAGATAAAAATTTAAAAGTATAATGTTGTTAGTCTGCTTTCAGGAAAATGTATTAACATAAGCTTTATATGGGCCAACTTTGTACCCAAGCCAACTGGTTCAGGGGTCTGCACATTAGTGCTTTGTCATCCTAACACCTCAATTTCTTAAACAGAATTGAGATCCAAATTCCCTACTAACTCAAGATTAGCCATTTATATCTTATAACATAATAAATACAACTAGTTAAACTCCTGCATTATACACAGCTTTTCAGAGCATCTAGGTTTACCCTGCTCTGACTCTATAACCATTAGAATATGCAACATTATTAATGAAAGGTAAGATGTCTGCTATCATCTTTAAAAGAACCTAAGACTTGGCCTAAACTGGCATACAGTAGTTAGTAACTCAGTCTTACCTACAAGGTTAATTTAAAATGAAGTGAGACTACATATTTAAGAAAAAGAGTGGTTGTTCTATGTTGTTTTATGTGCTCATTAGCCAGGAAAATGCTTTATCTACTCTGAACAGTTGTTCAGAATAAATTGGTCTACACTATTCTTACATTGATCAGCTACTCCATTCAAGCAGAAAAACAGTATTCTCCACTGAGGAAGACAAATATCTTGCCTCCAGAAAAATTCTGAATTCAGAGTTTCTTTCTTTTTGACTCCTCTTCCTTATCAAGTTCAGCTCTGTCCAGGGATAATCCATTCCACAGATGAATACATCTTAAGTTTAGCTTCAGAAATCAGCACAAAGATATCACACATCAAGTTATTCTGCATTGCTTTATTGTAATAAAATCTTAAATTCAGTTGATGTCCATTCATTAGCAATGATCACAGGCTAATTAGAAGGCTGCTGGAAAGCTGGCTGGGGGAAGAAGGTAACGCCAGTTGCTCAGCTTCAGAAGGCACAGCCCTGATCCAGACCTGTCTGCCAAGCAGGTTTTTAAGTAAATTTCTATGAGATCTTAAGTAAACACTTAAACTAAAACTAAAGAATGGTTCTCATGATACACATATTATTGTTAGAAATAAGACTCACATCAATGCTGATGAGATCTTCAATCATGTGCTTGTTCCAAAAGAATCTGTCATCAACCTGTTTAAAATAAAAGGCGGTTTTTGCAATATTTTAAGTAAGGTTTGGCAATATCTGTGGTAAAGACACCTGTGTTATTCACCACAGCTGTACATACGAGTCTAGTGTTTCCTGCTTTTGAATATTACAGCTCAGTTCAAGACATGCTGCTGGTGACACTTGTTTCATTTCCTTGCACTGAAGCTGGTTACAGGGCAAGACCTTCAGCTGCGCTAGATTATACCAGCAGAGAATGCGACCAGTCAAGTTTGGACCACATACATTATTGATCAGCACATCTCCTACAAGGAAAAAAATAAACAAACGAGACCAAGTCCAACACAACTTACTCTTCGCCATAGTGGTAAGTTAGTTTTCTCACACGCACTCTGCCTCTGCACAGAATTTGTTAGGTCATAGGTCAGGCTGTAGTAAAAGGAGTCTGAATCCATGAACATTTTGAACAACTCCTCCAATAATCTCTTCTCCAGCTTCTCTTTCTCTTTGCTTTCTTTAACCTGAAAGAAAAGTAATAGTTTCCTTATGTCTTTCTCTTTGAAAGAAACTCCAGCCATGTTTGCTAAAGGTCATTTCTAACCTTGTAGGACAAACAATTTATCATTTAGGAGCAGGATCTTAAAACTTGTAGCAGGGATAAACACAAGGGACAACATCTTCAGAAATATCATGCTATTACTTTTAGCAGTAAGGGTATTCAAAGTATTCAGACTATGAAATTTGGAGCTTACATTCAAGTAGTATGTTTCAATCTCAAGAGCTTAAGAAATATTGCATCTACCTGTTCTGATTTTAATAAATATTGTTTGGACTTTCTAATCCAAGCCATTATTGTGTTAAAAGCATTTTGATAAGATTGTATGGTGTTCTCTGAGGAACTGTGCATCAAGTTTTTTCTCCAATTCTATATTATAGGCAAGATGCTCACACAGAGCAATTTGTATAAGTTTAGAATCCCACTAGAAGCTAATCCTGGTAAGAAGGCACTCTATAAGCAATTCTGCCAAAATTATATACTTACAAAATGAAAAATCATAGAAGAACCACAGTAAAATAATCAAAAATTAAATTGAACTTCAAGACAGAGTAGTTGCACCTTCTGCAGTTTTTCATTAGTTCTCTTTTTAGGTCTTAGTAGTCCATTTATTAAATCAAAGGTTGTAGAGGATGATTATCAAGTAAACATTTTGAAAAAAAAAACAAGAAAACAGTAGAAAGCTTTACCTTCTTTTTATTTGGAGCAGACACATTTGATTTAATTTGAGTAAAAGTCTTCAGCAGAAATTTTGTGTCATCTGGGGACTGTGTAATCTTCTCTGGCTTGTTTATCCCAAAATGGTGCTTTTTACAAAGCTAAATAATGATATTGAATTAAAGTCAATACTTAAATACTCTTTTAAAAGTCAAGGAAATTTTAATTAAAGTCTACAAAAGCAAGACTGCAATGTCCGCAAACCTAAGGGAGACACTCTGAAATACAGAGGGAACATGCAGGTTTCCATCTACAGCATAAGTCTCCCTCTTTTTTAATAGGCATTTTTTCCTGTGATTGTGAGAATGTCTGCCTCCATTTGACATGACTTGAGTATCCAGACCCACCTCAACTTCCCACCCAAATTACACTGTAAGTTAGTATTACTCCTATTGTTTTCCCACTATCCATTCTTTTTTCAAAAAAATTCTGCAACGTTTAAAGTAAGGGTTTCCCTTGAAGCCAAATTATAAAATTAAGATTCCAAAACAAGATGGAAGCAAGAGCATCCATCAAAAAAATACACATATATACCCTGCTGATTCAAAGGGCAAAGACATGACAGCTTCTTCCCAAAAAAAACCCACATATGTGAAGCCCTATCATAGAGTATTCAGAGATAACCTCAGGAGTAAGAGAACTGAAGTACTTGGGAGAGGGCATTGCAAATCTGAGTTCTGTGCCTAGAAGCCTGTACAAGAGGCATCTAGCAGATGCAGTATGTTCTCGCCTACATGACTAAGAACAGGAAGGTATTACATCTAGATTTCAAGTCATGTTCTTGTATCCCAGACCCTGAGAGGTTCTAATGACCAGACTCTGAAGCAATGCTTCAGCAGCTCTTTGTGCTCTTAAGAGTTCCACCAAAGCTTTGGCGATTCCATGTTAGTCTTTCCCTCTTCAAGGAAGGATTCTTGTGTTGTCATGCAGGCATCATAGAGACTATCAGAAGTCATCCTGTCCCCTGTCATCATCCCCCACCCCCACCCCACCCCCCGCCACACACATACAAAAAAGAAGCCTAAAGCCAGAAGACAGAACGTTTTTTTCAATAGTCTACTAACCATAATGTAGACCTTAGAGTACTAGGATTTACTGAAAGTTTTACTATTCTAGTCAAAAACAGGTAGTCAGGAAAGCTTTTTATTTTTAAGCAAAAAACCAAGGTTCCTGTCCTAGTCTACAGCTTTGTCCCTTTAGATGATTCCAGTGAATTCAGTTCTGTTCTCAAATGACCTGTTGCTCAATTACACTAATAAAATGTTGTTCTTGTGTGGTATTTTCAAGGGTCTTTATGAAATTTGGAGACAGTTTTATTACCATTTCCCTCCCTAGCAGAACTTGTGATTTTAAAAAAACACTTTTAATCCAAAAAAAAGCACAAAATGTTCAGTATGTCTGCATACACCAGGAAAAAGAGGTTAAGAGGCATTTGTTTAACTATTATATTTCACTGAAGCAGAAGGGGTAAAGTCAGAATTCACTGAAGACAGTCATACCTCTAATTCCAGATCCTGAGGTTCTGTTTCAGAAAGTGGAATCACTGCAATCTTTGTTATTTTGCAAACCTCATGGTCTCCTGGAAGTTTGCCAATCAATGCTTTCTGACGAATTAAAAGTAGCCACCATGGTAAATCTGGAAAAAGATTAGTAGATGCTTTGATTTGTCTGTCAGGCATTTACTTTGATTAGTCTGCCAGAAGCTTCTCCCCAGTGTAAAAGCCCTGCCAGGAACCATTTGACTAGACGACTCCAGTGAACAATGATTTGCTACTGCTATGTTTTGTTATTATGCACTGCAACAAAAAAACACTCTAAAATAAATACTTATTCAGACTCTAATATAATAAGGTGATTAACTATTTCATAGACTTATCCATTAGAGGTAAAGTTACCACCATTTAATGTATAGCAATTAAGCAATCTCTAGGATGATGTACATTCCCAATGTCACTAATGGCAGTACAATTTGAAAAGAATAGCTGAAGTTCAGACAGCAAGCTAAGATTTTTTCCCTTTGTATAAAACAGCAAACAAGTCAGACACAGGTAACATCTGATTAAAAGATTCATGAATTCAGAAATCTGGTGAGCAAACATGGACTGCATCATAAAGCAGCTCATGTATGTTTAATGCTTCACAACATCATTCCTGAAGTCAAACACAGGTAACATCTGATTAAAAGATTCATGAATTCAGAAATCTGGTGAGCAAACATGGACTGCATCACAAAGCAGCTCATGTATGCTTAACACTTCAACATCACTCCTGAAGTATATACATTTAAGTGGTGTAGAAATTAATGAGCCAAAGAACAATGAAGATATTGGTAACAGGTGCACTCCATACACACATTCAATCTACAACATCTGCAATTACAGCTTCAACACTTCAGAGAGATAGAGTCACAGAACAAACATTCCCACTGACTGCTGAATAGTGCCTGGACATTAGCTTCCTAGATTTTAATCCCTTGGTTATACCAGTAGTATGCTGGGTTTTTACAAGTCCAAAGTGAAAGTTCTGTTAAGAGAGATGGAAAAGGCATAGAAAGCCTTAGAGACACATATAGACACTCACTATTTCTCCCAGCAACAGAGCAACTGAGTTTAACTGAAGAAGTCATACAGACATTAAAAGCCTGCTATGGTAGACTTAAATATGCTTCCACACTTGTGACAGTAGATTTTATCATGTATTATGCCTTTGAACACAATATACAGCCTTTGAAAAGTCTATTTAGAAGCTTTATAGCAAATACAAAGCCTGCTTTCCTTGCTCAGTAAAATTCTAAACAATATTTTATCCTCTCAGTGCTTAAGAAAAACCCAGGATAATGTGTTTAAAGTCACAGGACACCCAGAATTGTCTGTCCTTTCCCAGATTTTCCAATATACTCTCAGCATGGCATTAAAGCTCTGTCAGTTGTGAGTATCTTTCCAATAACTGCAATTAAAAAAAAATTTGAATACTTCAATCCAAACCTGACAAGACATGTATAAGCAGCAGTTTCTTCTAAAGAGAAGAAATAATCACTGTAAACAGACTACTGTGCATTATGACACCCCACTCCTTACTTTGATTCTATATTACTGTCTTTAGAGATGTGCTTACATTGGGTACTAAGAAGCCTTTAAAAATTACAGTGCCTCATAATTACAAATGCACTGTGAGAACCAGAGGCTGCCCCTCAAAAAGGGAGGAGGGGAAAGGGAATGAAGACATGCACCACTTAATGTATGTGATCTTCTAAAGCAAGTCCTGAACTACTTCCTGAACACAGCGTCAGAATCACAATCCCTATAGGATCACAGAGACAGGTCAGGTCAGAAGGGATCTCAGGATGCCACTCTGCTCAAGTAGGGTCAGCTCTCAGGTTGGACCAGGCTACTCCAAGCCATGACATAAGCATAGTCTCCTAAAAACTAGTCAAAGTTTTTATTTAACAAAAAAGGACAAGAGAGTGACAGCAAATGCCAACAAGACACTTATCCTTGCTGACAGCAGGTGCTGGGACAGCTTTTCTGTACAGGTAGAGGCAACACAACTTGGAGAACACCTGCCTTTGCCTTCAGCATTCCATCCAGCAACCATGGGGGTAAGGTGGAAATAAGAAAAGGGAAGCTGAGGAAAACAGGAGAGATTCTATGCAACAATACGTAAGAAAATCCTTTTACAAAGGGGAAATTGAAATGCTGCCAAAACCACCAGCAACAGAGGAAGATGTCTACCACTTCATCTAAAAAGAAGGTCTACCATTTTCTATACTGCTTTCCAGTCAGCAAAACCAATAGAGTCTCTGGAAACCCAGGGCAATCCAGGCTTAACAGAAGCGTAGTAGAAAAGGGCATCCAGACAGATATTCCTGTTGGGCAGTCCTATAATCTCAACTATTTGCATGTACAGAAGGTTAGCCACACAATTTACTCCTATGAGGAGATCACCAGTGTATGTCAACAAACAAAATATACTCTTTTAAAAGAAAGGATAACATCTAGAGCTCCAGTGAAATAATCAATATGATTCCATTGGAAAAAAGTGTAATGTAAAGGCATTTCTACATAGATAGATCTTAGAGGAAAATGGAAAATTAAAAATATCTGGCTATTCTCTTCAGTTTACCTCATTAATAAACACTAGTAGCAGTAAACAAGACCTTAAAAGCTTAATACAGCCCAGTGAGTCCTGTATCCTTTTATCATTTTTTTTTAAAATGCACTCAAAGTCATCTTGGTATACATTTCAAAAACTCCATTTGTATTACAGTCAGAGCCACAGAACACTGAAAGAAAACAGGAATTTCCCAGTAGATTAAAAGAAAACAGTCAGGAAGTAATTATGCAGATAAAGTATGCCCTAAAGTAAAAGCTTCAACAATAACCAGAGAAGCAGCATAGTGTAATTGCCAGCAATATCTAAATAACCGAATCCTTACAGTATGTGCTTCTGCAGTTCAAAAAAGTAGTTCCATACAATAGCTTTTAAAAAAAGATTAGTTATTGTCCACTCAATGTGGGAGGTATGTACAGGAGAACACTACAGCTGTATGTCATTCCAGAAGAGTGCATGTTTTAAACCACCTCTTAAGTTCTAACGTTCATTTTTAGTGTTTTATGAACTATAGCAGAGCTAAGCTATTACCTTCCATTCCTCGTTAAAACAGGAATTTAGCTCCTCCTTGCTTCAACGCTGTCAGCACAGCACTGCTGTTTATTTTCTCTAACACCTCCCAATCTAGTATTTAAGTTTCCCCAAGTGCTTTTGCAGTAACTTCTCTTAAACTGTGCATAACTCTGCTATTAATGCTGCTTTTTGCAAGTATTTTGATTTTAGCCAAGCAACTCCATGCTACCATTTTCTTATTTTTTGTTACTTGAATAACTTAAAAATTAGCTGCATGCAAATAGAATGTTTTAAACTTTTGATGGGATGATGTTAGAAATGGCAGCAGTTACATCTCATTGAAGCTATTTCAGAGGCTGGATCACTCATTGTTTCTACCAAGATTCAGAGGCATGCTAACAAAAAAAGCTTTCCTTTCTTGGGGACAGGGAAGGGGGAACTCCCCTTCTGTTTACTGAGTCCATGGAACCTTGCCAGCAGTATTCAATTTGGGTCTTAATTAACAAGCACGGAAGAGTACATCACATTAATACAAGTACAGACATTAAACTGCATAGGAGTGTGCTTTGACCAAGAAGCAGAAAAATGTGTGGTGGCAATGAATGAGTTAAGTGGAAGTTGCTGGAATTTATTAAGAAACTCAGCTTTGGTTGTAGTTAGATATACTGTATCACCTCTAGGCATATTCTAGAACTACAATGTTCAATCTACTTGCTAAGTAGTCTCTGATCAAAAGTGATTCAATTTCAGGCTACCATTACCATTTTAGTGGATTAAAGTACCTGCTTTTTATTCCAACAAAAAAAAAAAATAACACAACCTCTTTCTAGTTCTGTATTGATATTTTGACAAAAGGAAATTGAGTGGCTACACTTACATTTTGTATGTATTCACACTAACTGGATCACAAAACAAAAATAATATTCTATAAAGGAGACACTGTCTGTGCAAGAGATGTTCTTGCCTTTATATGGCAAGACCATGCAGAGATAGTTTTAATCACGCATCTGTGCCAGGAAAATGTACAATGTTCTGTTTCAGTAACTTATCTCCACAACACATCCTAAAATCCTTTTCCTTCTATTCCCATTTTTATTCATATTTTCTTACAATTCATCTTGGGATGGGCCAGAAACAGCTAAGAGACTATATCCTTGCATTCTGATATTCAATCAAGGTTTTGTTGTTTGGGTTTATTTAGGTTTTTGGTTTTGTTTTGGGTTTTGTTTTTTTTTTTTCCCCAAAAAACATCTTAATATTTAAGAAAATTCAGTATTGATGAAGAATCAAATGATACTTTAAGTAGACTTTCATCTCCAATATGAGTGTACAGTTATGTCCAGATGTACAATTGACCCTCTCTCATGGCAAAAATTCTTTAAAGAATTAAAAAAATAAACCACATAATATTGGTCAGCTGGTTTCTATGAGACTGCTTCCCTGCCACAGAAGCTTTCCTACAAATTCTCCTGTACTAGGCCAGCAATAAAACCAGCAAGATTAAGAGTAAATTAAATCCCATCCTTACTTACAGCAATTTAGCAAGGGTATTTCAATGCTAAATTAAGGACAGCCCAAGACTGACTACAGGGACACTTCAAGGTCATCTTAGGACTTCCCCAGCATTCTTGCATTAAGCAAACCCTTCAAGAACATGCAAGGATCTATGCCCAAGACATTAAAGCACATACAGGCTATGTGACAGCTTTAGTGTGCACTGGTAGCAACTACAATATTTAAAAAGCTATTTAAAGCTTCTAGTATTAGTCAGTATGTGCTAAGCATTTTTTAAAAACCACACCAGTACTTCTTTCCAACAATAGCTAATAAGAAGGTTCTGAGCAGGATAAACCCATACAGGACTCTAGTTAACCAAAAGACCTCCAAATTAAGTTCTCATCCTTATAACCTGGGGGCAGCGGAGAAGAAATCTGAGCAACACATCCTCCTGTTCCAGATCAGGTCTGGGCAAAAAGCTTCTCACCCAGCTTCTGCAGCACAGTACTCTCACTAAGTCTGGAGATAATGGTCCAGCAATGTTAAATATTTATACAACTTCTGCTGATAAAGTTTCCAGGTGACAAAGATTGATACAAGAATAAGTAATGAAGACAGGTTACTGTTACAGAGTGCTAGATGATTACATAAAATTACACTTGAATATGATCAGGTGAGACTTCATGGACAATAAGAGGTTTCAAGAGACCTATGTAAGACATCTCAGCCCTCTTGCTTTGACTGCAGCCTGATGGAGGACACTTATCAGCAACTGTCTGCAGATTCAAACGAGAAGTAGTTCTCAGAACAGCAAGAATAAATAGCCGGAGATTGTATCTTTCTTTAAGACATTGAACAGTAGAAAATAAATGCCTGTTTACAGGACAGCTGCATCACTAAATACCAGAACATCTACAACAAGAAGGGTGGTCTATGAACAGTTTCTGATGGCATCTGAACAAGGCAGAGAGGAACAAAATGCTTCCACTGGCCTAAGCAGCAACTGAATGGAGTGCCTGGACGAGCATAATTGATTCAGTAACTCTATAGGACACATGGAAAGAAGACCAGATATCAGGCTTATTACCTGATAATCTTAATTTACTTGATAACAGCAAGCTGCCACCTGTTGAAGTGTCACATGCTGGGGAAAGTTTCAACTCGGCTTTCATAAGCAGAGAAAGTACCTCACAATAAGCACACATGCAAGGATATTCAGTTGCCATAACATACTAGTTCTTCCAGAAAGCATTGGACAAGGGCTGCCCCTTCAAAGGCTTTTATACTAGACTCCCTAGAGAGAGGGGAAAGGCCTTTGTGTACCTAAGTGCTGGGTTAAAAAAAAAAAAAAAACACCCCACACACAAAAAAACATGCTGAAAACAATCATTGAGCATTTTCCCACAGTAGAAAGAGGTCATTACTGGAGTTTAACCATCATTACTCATGAACAGCACATGCTGAATAGCACAGATAACCTGGATGAGGAGCAGAGAAAGTGAGATGGCAAAGTTTGAACCACTTCATATCATCAGATCTGAAAAAGGATGGCTGAATAGATCTGTAGAATGAGCACAGACAAAAATATCCAGTGAAATTCAAAGAAGACGAAGCGATACAACTGGAAAGAGGACATGATCATAAACTTCATGGAGACATGAACTATTACTCTCAGAAATGAAACCTAGGGGTTACAGTAACTATGGAGCCAAGCATTTCCTAGAACCACACGTGTCATACACTCACGCAGTGGTGTACCAGTCCCTGTTTTCCTCCCTCCCCTATTGCTAGCAGGCCACTGCCATCTTGACTACTCTGTTTCTATTCAAGGGACCACAAACATCTGATCCATTTCAGCACTCCATTCATCCTGCTATCCCAGAACACACTTGAAACTTTACCTGTATTGATCATATTGCCAGGCAGTACTTTAAATGCAGAGTCTAAGCATTCACAAAAAGAACAGCACCCAGGAAGTGAAGCAGAGTTTACAGCTAGCTTTCCTACCTGTCAGTAAACAGATATCCAGAGCTCTACTTGGAGAAGAATCTTTCTAGACAAAGCTGGTATATATCAAAAAATTTTCTTATGGCTACAGGAATTTGCAGCTGACTAAATCTAAAAGAGCACTGACCTTATTTTTACAGGAGTTACTAGAATCAGTTCGAGACAGGCTTAACATCAAATCACAATGCATTCTACACCTGCTTTCATTTTATAGCTATGTCTTACATTTAACTACAAAGAAGTTAAAGTGTTCCTTTTACTTTCAAATAGCCATCTATCAAGGTAGTAATTACTCCTCAGGTTTTCATATAGCAATGAGAATTCAAGTCTTCTATTTTTGTGAAAACTTCTATCATTAGTTTTTGCACTGTTAACATAGTAGAACAAAAAAAATTGCTTGAAAGGATTATTCAAAAAAGTGCAAGAATTTTACGCATCTCTATCTCAGATAGAACTTCGAACACAAATTTCTACTCTTTGTGAATGCAGTTCTCCATTTTTACAAGACAGTGACAAAACAAAATACATATTCTGGAAAACAGAGGGAATTTGCATCTGCACCTATAATATAATCACTTTGACAAGTTCACATAGTTGAGGAGTACTCCTCTGTTGCAAAGAACGCTCCATAATTCCATTTGCGCTACACAGTATTGTTTGTAGTATCACTGACTTTAAAACAAAGTGCATTAGCAGTAAAAAAAGCCCACCATAACCACGTACCTGTATGAAGCTGAACTTTACCAATGAGTCCCTCCACCAGGCCCAGACAAATGGGATTCCAAGCCAAAAGAAGATCAGTGGCTGCAAAAAAGAACAAAGCCCTTGTTTTGCTTTTTTTTTTTTAAAAAAGTAAACTCAACAGGACAATTAATCCCCACCTTAGAGGGTAGAAAATACACCACGATTCCTGCAGTAAGAATAAGATACAGACACTGTTCAATTTTTTCTTGTTACCAAGTAACTATGACCAAATTACTAAATTTCCAATTTAAAACCCTACCCCAGATATTTCAGAAAAAAATACAGAATTATTTAATAGATTTAAATTAAATAATTTAATTTAATAATTTAATAGAGTCTTAATTCTTCTAATATCCATTAGAATTTGTAACTTAACTGAAATTTTACATGGCTAGAGTGAAATTAAATACAGGTCATTAAGTTAACAACATAGCTCAAAGAACTAGTAGATGTTAACTTTCAGCCCCAGCTCTCTCCCATACGTATCCAGTTACTATTAGTTTCAAATCCTCTTTCTATATATGTGCGCACACATACACACACTTCCTCTTTTGTTAAAACACTCTCGATAGCCACACAGAATACCAAAGTCCACAAAGTTAAGTTTTAAGTTTCTAGTTATCCTCTTGTTAAGAAATGCCAGTGAACTATATAGGAAGTAGAAGATAAACCAGGGAAGGCAACACTTATCTAATCTGTGAAGGGTACTCCTCTCAACATGCACTCAA
>NW_009592994.1:2209-2456 GCF_000690535.1 Cariama cristata | reverse complement strand
CCCCTCGGGGAGGTGATGCTGGGGGGGCTGCACGGGGGATTTGGGGTTTGTGTCTCCCCTGGGGGGACAGCGAGTGATTTCCAAGCCTTGGAAACTCCCCGCAGGGACTCCTTCGAGCTGGGGGTGGCCGAGTCCCCACTCGAGTCCGGGGACCATGGCAGGGAGCAGCCCACAGCAGGGTGGCTTTGTCCATCCCCGCTCTGCGCTGCCTGAACGGTGCCAAGGGGTGCCTTGGAGGAAGCCCCCC
>NW_009592994.1:0-2194 GCF_000690535.1 Cariama cristata | reverse complement strand
TAACGGCTTAAGAGCACTGATGGCTGCGGTTGCATCCCTAGCAAGGGTCTGCTGGGTTTAGGGGCATGGGGGACGCAGCCTCGAACAGCGCTTTGTGATGGAGCTTGTCCTCATCCCGCAGTGTCCCCCTGCACACTGCCTGGCACCGGGGGTCACAGCCAACACGCCTGGCCCCAAAGCACCCCAGGCTGGGGGATGATATCTCATCCTATCTCATCCCATCTCATCCCATCCATCCCATCCCATCCCATCTCATCAAATCTCATCCCACCCATCTCATCCCATCCCATCCCATCCCATCCCATCTCATCCCATCCATCTCATCCCATCCACCTCATCCCATCTCATCCCATCACATCCCATCTCATCCCATCCTTCTCATCCCATCCCACTCCATCCCATCCCATCCCATCCACCCCACCCCACCCCATCCGGCGGACTCACGATGAGCTCGCAGCGGTAGCTCTCCTGGTCGATGTTGGCGAAGCTGGCGAGGGTGTGGAGGAACTTGAGGATGCACTCCTCCTCCCGCAGCAGGGCGTACTGCTGGAAGGTCTGCTGGATCATCTTCCGAAACTGCTTGGGCTGCGGGCACAGCGGCTGCTCGCAACGGCGGGCACACGCCTGGTTTTTTTGGCGCAGAGGGTGCGAGCTGCACGGGGACACGGGCACGCACACGGACACAGGCACGTTCATGCACACAGACACGTCCACACACATGGACACACGCATGCACATGGACACACGCATGCACATGGACACGTGCACATAAATGGCCATGTGCACACACAGAGACACACGCACACACACGGACACATGAATGCACACAGACACGTGCATACACACAGACACACGCATACCAACACACGCACACGGACCCATGCACACGGACACACGCACACACACAGACATGTGCATGCATGCACTCACCCACAGATACAAATATGTACCCACACCCGTGCATGTCCACACATGTGTGCATGCCAGCATGCCTCCATGGCTGCGTGCTCACTCACACGTACATGAACGTAGGCAGATGTGCACGCACACGTGTGTGCGAACATAGCCACGTGTGTGCATGCATACGTCCCTATGCATATGTGTGTGCGTGCGGGTGCTTCATCACCAGTGTGAGCAGATGTGCCTGCATGCCTACATAAGCACACACACGCCTACGTGTGAACATGCACCTTCACACCTGTGCCCAGACGCGCCTCGACATGCGTCTGCAAATCCACTCGTGCACGCTGATCTACACAGGCGCACACACGGCCCTGTGTGTGAGTGCACACCCGCAGAGGCAGGTACACCCTCACGAGTGCATGCAAAGCTCGAGTGTGGGCAGATGCGCCGCAGAGGCAGGTACACCCTCACGAGTGTGTGAAAAGCTCCACGAGTGTGGGCAGATGTGCACGTACATGCGTGTGCAAACCCACACATGCACGCTGATGCGCACGCCTGGCCCCATATGTGTGTGTACACACACATGCACACGGGTGTGTGCACACAGACACATCATCACGCATGTGAGCACAACCACCCGTGTGAGGGCAGCGGTGCACACACGTGCAAATCCACCTGTGCACTTCGACGCACACGCATCGGTCCGGCCATGCTTACACACCTTGCACCGGGCACCCAGCCCTGCCCGTCCGCACCCACGCACGTCCCTCACCTTCAGGTTCTCCTGCATCTGGCTGGGGAAGAAGAGGTCCAGCCCCACCTCCTTCCTGGAGAGCAGAGACCCCCGTGCACGTTAACAGCCCCGTGGGGACCCCCGGGGCTGCGTGGGGGCCTCCCGGGGGGTGGGAGGGAGGCACCAAGCAAAGTGGGTGCTGAGGGGCAAAGGGGTGCTCCTCGGGGAGAAGCCACCCACGTAGTGTGGGGTGAAAGGTTCCCATCTCCCTCTCCGTGCACCCTCCCTGTCAGCAGGGCTGATGGCTGCGGGAGGATGAGGGGCTGTGGGAGGATGAGGAAGGCCATCTGCAGAGCCCCAGCCCCTCAGGACTGGCTGGATGGGGTGGGGGATTTAGGGGTAAGGGGGTTTCTGCCCAGCGGGACAGGCTGTGCCTACTCACTCCAGGAACTCAAAGTTGGACTTCTTATCCAGCGCGTTCTGAGGCATGTCCTTATAAAACCTCCTGCGAGAAGGGAGGGACATCAGACAGCCGCCCTGCGCCCGCATCCCCCCACC
>NW_009592993.1:112320-112726 GCF_000690535.1 Cariama cristata | reverse complement strand
TGGGATGTTACCCCACTGTTCTCCGTTCAGCCATAAAATTCCCCCCAAAAGGCAGGATAAACAAGACGTGATGGCTTTGGCATAAAAACCAAAGAATAATTTGTTTGTATGTCACTGATAATTTTATTAGTACCTGAGAACTTCAGACTTCTCTCTCTGTCAGTGGTTATGCTGATTTTTCTATCACTGAGATCATTGAACTAAGTAGAGCTAAATTACACTTGCAGACCTGCTTGTGCCTGTAATTTCCAATAAAATGCACGTTTAACTCTGTTTCCAGATTGCATATGTTATTACGAAATGAGAGAGGATGTCCTGTAGGACAGATGTCCCTGGCATAGCTGCAAATCAAAGGGCACTTGTTCTCCTCGGGGAGAAATAAAGCCACTCTGTCCAACACCAACAT
>NW_009592993.1:111332-112119 GCF_000690535.1 Cariama cristata | reverse complement strand
GGCGGTGGCCATATCTGGACAGGGTCCAGGTCCCCGCATCCTAACCGAGCTCTCTGCCTGGTGATGGTGTTCCCTTGCTTCTGCAAAGGGCTTCAAGACTTCTCCACGCACATCTCTCTGAACAGCCAAGGTCTATAGCTTGCATTTGGAGTTCTCTTGTTCCCCCAAAGCTTTCTGACTGCAGTCGGGGGAGCCGAGGGACAGAGGTGGTGAATGCAGGCTACGTACATGAAATGCTGTGATTCCTTAGCAACACGCGGGAAGAGCACGTGGTGCTCGCTTCCCCAGTGCTAACAGGGAGTGCTTACGGGACTATAAAATTCACTGTGTTTCCGTTTGTCGAAATTTAGTGACCTTTACACGGCCTAGTACCTACTTATTAGAAAAGCTGCTGCTCTCCCCATGTCGTACAGCTCCAGGGACATTTGGTAGGAGCTTGATAGCACAGTGGTACCAATATAACAGATAAGGAGCAGATGGTAGGGTGGTGGCCATCCGCTTTCTTTCCTCCTCTCTGTTCTGCTTCATTCAGGGCAACCCTAGCTTTTGGGTCTTGGGGCAACCGTTCCTTGGGTTTCCTTTTTCCCCCCTCTTAAAATTAAAAAAAATAAATTGGGGAACTTCAAGGTAGCTACTTGTGGTTTTAAGCTCTGACTTAGCTCTCTGCATTTATAGGAAGGGGATTTAAGAGAGATCTGTTTGTTCCCCCAGCTTTTTTGGAGTCAGCATTACTGCTGCTATCTCCTTCACCTTTGTATGAACACCTACCATGCCCCTCAGCCTGTCT
>NW_009592993.1:109115-111252 GCF_000690535.1 Cariama cristata | reverse complement strand
AGAAGGGCTGGTCTGATTCCCGGGGCGGGGGGGGGGCGGGATTCAGAGGTTCAGAGTTTTCATCATTGTGTCCTGAAAAGCATAGAAATGTCTTTAATCAGAGAGGTGTGTCCTTTTGAATAGACTTTTTTTTTTTTTTTAAAGAGGGTTTTCTCTGTATATGATAAGTTGCAGGCATTGTTTGTTTTAAGATTTCTTCCAGATGCATATTTCATAAGTAAAACTGAGGCTTGAAGTATGTCCTATGGCCTGGGGTAGTTTCCTGGCAGAATTAAATTAGGTTCATTTTAAACTGTTATATTCTTGTTTCTGAGTTTAATACACACCCCTCCCCCAAACGAAAAACAAAACACCCTTAAAAGTGTTGTGTTGAAACACCAGAACAATATAATTTCAATTAACACTGCTAACTGGTACTTGATAATGGGGTGGTGTGCAGGAAACAGACACATGAATGTCTTTGCTTGCTTAATAGCAATTTTGGATGGAGATGTAATGGGAGTAAGGAGCTTCTTTCAACCTGTATTATTTAATCAGTTCTCTTTGGTGATCTTGTCTTTTGACAGGCTGACAAACACATCTTGTGCTGTAATGTCATTCATGCTTGGCTTCTGTAGTAGTGATGTATATCTGCATATAAAAGCACTCTTCTAGTCATTTATGAAGACTGTACAAGCTATTTGCTAACAGTTTTTGGCATGACAGTACGGCTTTATGCGTATAGTCCGTTACATACCACAATCAACCTAATGTCCAGTGGCTTGTCATCTGAAAAGCCCACATGCCGTTAATTACCATGATGGTGGCAACACAGAGCATCATGTGGTATAAATGATGACTGTTTCGTGCTGTGGTTTTTTTTTTAGAGACAGAAAACTGTTGTGGTTTTGCATTACTAAATGAGATCAAAATAACGTTTTCTTTATGACAGCTCTCCTTAA
Source organism: Cariama cristata (assembly GCF_000690535.1). NCBI lineage: Eukaryota > Metazoa > Chordata > Aves > Cariamiformes > Cariamidae > Cariama > Cariama cristata. Next base: position 110,311 of record NW_009592993.1, on the reverse strand, counting down.
AAAAATGGACAGGGAATTGATATCTCTTATCCCAGAGAAAAATGTTTTGGTTTGTTTTTAAATTATGTTACTATCATGAAAACCCAGTTCTTTAGTCTCTAAGACAACCATGGCATGAAAATAGGCCTTATTTTCGAGGCGTGTTGTCTGTTTAATATGTAATGTGATACCTTGTCATGCTGTGACAATGTGACAGATGGCATTTGCACTATAAAACTAAATTATCTTTTGTACATAGCTATACAACAGCTAAATACAGCAACTCTGTACAGTATGGTGATTAATGCAGACTGCAGATGTTTTAGAGATACCAGTATGTTTTAACTTGGTATCAAATGATTAATGGTTTTATTTGACCTGCCTACCAAGATTTTGGTAGTGTTTCAGCACGTAGTCTAGTATGTAAGGGTGTTTTTGGTAGAAGACAAACTTAGGGTTAGAGACAATGGGATGTGAATTTGTGTTGTAGTGCGGCTGTTTGTCCAGTACTTCTGGAAGAAGGGGGAGGACTATTCATTAATGATACTTTGCAAGTAAACTTGTGGATAGAGCTATAGCTCATAATAAACCATTAAATCCTGTAGTTCTTAGGTTGAAGGAAAACAAGAGGTGCAGGTGAGCCGTTATTTTGTTATATGTCGATTTTCGTACAGAATATTACCTGTGTGAAACTCGGGGCCAGAGTAAATACCTGAGAGAACTGAAGGTAATAACTTTTTCCCCTGTATTTTAGGTGTAAAACTCATGTTGGTGGTCTTCCACGGTGTGGTTACACCCAAGAGTTTGTCCATGTTCAGGTGGCACAGACCTTTCAGACCATGGCGTGGGATTGTTAATATTTTTAATATTGCTATTAAACCCATCGCTTTCTAACATTTGTGGCAGCTCTCCTGAATGGGACAGTGCAAAAAGAAGAAAATCACTGATTAATTTTTTTTTTTTAAAGAAAGCTTTCCTGTACCCCTCCCAAGAGTGCACAGCTGAGGTTTGGTCAGGCGTGTTACTCCGTAAGTGAACGAGGCTTTAGCTCCGTGCCTACATAACTACAATCCGTGCTCTTGCATGCTCTCATAAACAACGCTCTGATCCCAGTGCGGTGAGAACGCTGCTTCGAGTAAATCCACTTTTTAAACTTCTTGTAACTTGTGTTTGTTTGTTTTGCCGATTGCCCTGGAAACTGGGCCTGTGTACCAGCC
>NW_009592993.1:97611-109104 GCF_000690535.1 Cariama cristata | reverse complement strand
GATCAGGGAGGAATGCAAGGAGGGGGGTGCCTGGGGGAGGGAGACCCAGTATCTCTTGGCAGTGGGAAGTGGGTGTCCCTGTGTGGTCAAGAAGGACCCGGGAGCAGAGTTCTGTATTTCAGGTATAGCCGAGATCTGCAGCGTGGCTCCCCTGCACTGTGCGGACCTGCTGCCGTTAGGTGGTCATCCCATATAGAAAGCTGTGAATACAGTCACGTTGAAATCCCCCTTATTTAGGTCGGTTAGTGCTTTTGATATCTTTGGCTTGCGTTTGTGTGGTGTTGACTGCTGATTTTTCTAACGCGATGGCTTTGTGGGTTGCCTCTGACTGTGAGAACTGACTGGAAGTAACAATTGAATGTATTCTTTTCCTAAGCCGCCTTAGGACTGGGAAACAGCGAACTTAAAATAGGTGTTGCTGTCTTGTTGTAAGAACATGGAAATGTTCATGCTCAGATGCCTTGTTGGCATTAGATTAAGTGATGTAGAACTAATGTTTTGGAAACATTGTGAAAAGTCTCTTCACCCAACCACTGTGCTCAAGTAACCAGGCAATACTGAGATTTTTTTCAGATGCTCCCTTTTGGTTTCCTGATTGTTCAGTAACTTTAACAATGAAGAACATACCAGTAATTGTAATCTCATCTATTCTTAAAAAACAACTAACCAACCCTAAACCCTTCCTTGCATTTTTTCTGTCTTCCCTTGTGTTGCTGCTTTCTGCTTCTCTCTTACTCCTCTGTTGTCATCCTACGTATTTATACTTACCTGGTGGTTTATTGTATGGTGCGTTCCCGGGTACTGGGATTTGGCATCGTGTGTTCAGGTGCTCCCAAGACCTGCCCTGCGCGTGCCTGTCAGTCATCTCGCCAGATGACCAGAGATGGGTTAGATCGTGGCTTGAGAACAGAGTTGTGGATTCCTGCTAAAAGCATGTGTGTGCGTTGCTAAAAACGGTAAGGTTAGTGAACCTGCACCAGTATGAATTAAGCCCTGCCCGCACTGGAATACTAAGTCTTACTTTTGCTAGACTGTCAGGAGAAGCGACCTGCTTGAGTCGGTGCAAGCCCCTTGAAGTAAGCTCATTTAAGCAGATTTTACTGTTCTTCGCGCACCGTTTTTGGTGAAAGGGCCGTGGCCGTTGCTGGAGGAGGCTCAGCAAGACCTCCGCTACGTGAACAGCTACAGTCAAGAAGCAAAAGGGAGAGCGAGATGCAGTGGGAACCCGAGGGAGCACGGCCTGCTAACGCTGTAAAGGCGCGATACCCATATGCCGTCGGGATCAGGGTTCAACTCGTTGCAGAGCCCTTCGTGCATGTGAAAAAACAAACTAACTTGTAGCCACAGATAGATTTGAAAACATTCAGAGTGTGGCCGGCAAATAAAAAGGAGGTGATAGAAGTCTCTTTAGTGGTGACTGGAGTGCAGAAGGCAGAAAGCGCTTTTCTGCTCTCCCCGGCTTGCAACGGAATGGACAAATATTCACATTTGCAGCTTTTTCTCAATGCGGTTAGAAGCTGATAAGTGGAATTTTTGTTTTGGTTTGGTTTTTTTGGTCTTCTTAAGCTTGCATGTAACTAAAATTTCAGTTTGCTATCGCAACGTATGTGAAAATTTAAAAAAGAATTCAGCAAAACTGTGAAGTTGACATGTACATGGCTAAGATACCTTTTAGAAAGGACGTAAGATCCCCATGATTCAGTTTTAAGCTAACCTTTTTAACTACTAGGAATTAGTAATTTGCCTTTCTCTTAAAGTTTCTAGTCTTGATCAGTTAGAGCCAGGAGAGTATCTTTAAGGGACCAGAGATGTCATTTGATATGTGAATTCCTGTATTTCTGACTTAATTAAATAATTCATTATTACTGACTTAGTTAAAGCAATGTTTATTCAGTGACTTTGAGCCGTTCAGTGTTTCAGTTCCTCTTAAACTTTGGCAGCAAATGTGCACTGCTTCACTCTCTATAGAAATTATTATTTCGCATAAGTCATTTAAATATATGAAGTCCTACACTGACTTATAATCCAAGTTGCTGTACTTTCAAATTTAATTTGAATGAGGTTTAGTTTTTCTAAAAAATACTGAAAAATCTAATTTGACTTTTAAAACAAACACTTTATATTACAGGAATAAAGTCTATTTTTGTCGACCCTGATTTATTCTGCCTAGCTATTCAGGCCTTGCAGTTGGTCAGGAGTTCAGCTGCCAAGGGAGAAGGCAGTGAGAGCCGGGGCTGAGACGAGCCCAGTGGGCAAGGGGCAGGCAGCTGCTGCCAGCTCTCCGGCAGCTGAGAACTTCACCAGTCACGGGCTTTGCTGTGAGCCAGGGCTCGCTGGCATCGTGATTGAGAGGTTGAAGGGCACACAGCCATGGAAAAGCAGGAGAGGAACTATTTGTCCCTTTGGTTTTATTTGGCTCTTGATGGAGTGCTGGTTCCTCGGCTACTGCTGGGTGCTCTGAAGTAGCCAGGATTGAAGAGTGGTTCAGCTCTCCAGACTATGCAAAAGAGTGTTTTCTTGCCCGGTTGCCTTTCCCTCTTTATGTACATATACAATTGCAGTACTTAGTTTTTAAGAAACACAAATGCCTGCTCCTTCCTGTAGCTCGGTTGACTTTGGAGAGTCAAACCCACGTGGACTGACATGTGCCAGACTCTGTTCCTGTGGCGCACCAGCAGACCTGTGTGTCCCGTCAGCTGCACGGGTGCCAGCTCATTAATGGTGATGGGGGTACCCTAGTGTCACTTGGCACAACTGTGGGGTCCCCACCCCATCCTGGGGCCTCCAGAGCCTTTACAGCTGCCGATGGATGCGCAGCAGAAAAGAAGGTGGTTTATCACAGTTAGAGATAGCAGGAGTGACCTTTGAAGGAAAAGGTGTCTGGGCGCAAACCGAACGCATTTGATATAAAAATGATTGAGTGGCAATAAACTTTTATAACAGCCTGCTTCAGCATGTGCTTTCTCTCCAGTGCTTGGAAGGAGGCTGCGGACCGTGGCTGTCTGTGCCTTTCATCACTTTGGAGTGGATTTTGCAATCATGCTGGCCCTGCAAACCCGTGGAACGCGACACCCGTTCCTATTATTTATTAGAATCTCTCATTTGTAGTTTTATGCCTCTGTTTTAGGGCACTTGTTTTAATTGGTTTCGACTGATGATAGCTAACTTCAGTTACCAGCAATATTATTGTGTTTTTAGGATGGTGCTGGTTATGATGATTAGTAGTAGGCAAATCGGTATTTTTCCTTAAGGGACACAAATCTTGCTTGTCTTCCAAGTACACTGATGGTTTGGCAAGGTGAAAGGATGAATAAAAATTGCCTTCTAAGTGCGTGCAAGTTGACAGCCTGAAAGGTGATTTTCTTGACTCATATACTTCAAGTTGCTGGGTTTTACATATGGCAAGTCTCCACGACAAATATTGCTTTTGGAAAACCTAATCAAATTCTGCCATAAGAGTTAAGTTAGTGAGTATCAGGCCTCAAACGATATGCTTGATTTAGACTTCTCTGGAGTTCAAAAACTGTAAATTTTATCAGCAGTGGTTTCATGGAAAAATGCAAAGCGAAAGCTGAAACTTTTTTAAGAATAAACTTGGGCACTAGAGCTTCTAGTGAGGGTGAATTCAGCATAGAAATACAGTCTATGCAGTGTTTTTTAAAAGGTTGCCTTCATTTCCACGGGAATGCTGTAAAGGGATGCTGTAGCCCTGCGTTGTCTCCTTCTGTTACATTACAAAACCCTGTTGTAGCATCATGTGCTGATACTGAAATTTGTATTATTTGTTGGGTCACAGTTTGAGATCCCTTTAATGGAAAGGAAGCATTGAAACTAATTTAACAAAAGGAGAATGAAAATGTAAATTGGGTCATTTAACTTCTCCCTGCCAGTCTTAGACTGGCTAGAAGAGACATTTTAATGCAAAAATTGGCGCTTAGTTTCAACTTCTGCTTTGCGGAATCCATATTAGGAAGAAAAAAAATTGAGCTACCAGTTCACTGCATCTTCCCCACTAAAAAAAAATAATCCAGGCATCTGCTTTGTAGGTAGTATTTTTAAAACAGCTTACGACAACTGCAGCATGTGACCACCACGTAGCTGCTTCTAACTCCAAGTCAAGAGAAATTAGGGGGGGTTCAGAGTGAATACGAGCAAACTTTGATTGGAAAAAGAAGAGAACGGTATGATGTAGTGATACGATGCAGACTTTGGATTAGGCTGTTTAAAAATGGGCAATTGGAGCGATAAGATTGGAATTGGAAGCGCTGAAAAGTTCGGAGCCCGCTAGCGGACGATGTATTGCACGCGGTCGTTGTGCCCAAGCGAGCAGCGACTGAATGGCCTTGCGGGGAAGGAGTGTTTGGCCCTGGCTGTGGCCGAGGCACCGGTACCCGGAGCAGGCAGCTTGCCGGAGGAGGTGCCTTGCTCCTCCTCTGGTTATGCTTCGGTGTCTCTTTGAAGTTGAGCTTGGTTGAATGCTCGGTTATGTGATGAGTAAGTGCATTGATGGTGCTAAACGGTGATTTCCCTGCAAACAGAGGTCTGAAATGGTGTAGCGCTGATGTAGCGCTGGTGGAAACTTTTGAACTGCTGTTATTAGTAAGCGTTTTTGGTTTGGTACTCTTGCCAGTCTTGCTGTCCGGCTTATCTTGGAAGGGGTCGCCCCCCTCCCTATTTTCTTTTCTAAGGTGCAATTACAGAAAAGGGGACTGAAATGGCTGAGGGAGGGAGGTCCTAGCAGCATTTCTCTGAGGAAATAAAGCTGCGAAACAAAGCTTTGTTATGCCATTTGCAAAAGTGTTTTGGTGGAGAGATGAGAAAGCGTTCTCTGGGATAAAATTGCAGCTCCTCTGGTAATAAGCTGTTAAAACACCGAGTAAATACTGAGCTGATAAAATTGTTAGTAATTTTCCTCCCTCTCATCCCAAAGCCTACTGAAGAATATGTTACTATTTTAATTCTTCCTTAAGTATGAGCAATTTCACTGTCTGCTGTTGTTTGCAAGAGTCATATTGGAGTTACTTGTTTGAATAGAACACGCAAAACTTCTTTAAATGTTATGCTTAGATAGGACCCAATGCTGTCTTCCATCTGCGTGACTCTGCTTGCTGTAGTATTGCTCCAGGAGAGAGAAGGCACAGAAGGGAAGGCAGCGGTGGCAGACCTTTCCCCTGCCCTCTGTAGCTTTGCGGGCAGTCTGGAGTTTCTGGAGATGAGCGACTCTTGGCCAGAAGAATCGGAGTCGAGAAATAGACGTCTGATGTTCACTCCTTTGGGATTTAGGATTTTTTTTCTTTTTTTAAAGTATCATAAATTGCAGTAGCTGGAAGCAGCAGAATGAAGAGCAAGATGACAACAAATTGGAGCAAATGGCAGCTTAATTTTATATCGGTCTGCGGATAAATGCAAAATACTCTCATCTGTGCCAACAGGAGTTCTGTAAAACAGGGATGAGTTTGACTAATCTGTGTCCTTTTCTGAATGAGGGATGTGACAAGATTATAAATACTGCTGCAAACACCGATAGTCTGGTTATTTGGGATTGGGGCCTTCCAGTTAACCGAGTCAGAAACACACAATCAGGCAGGTTTTTATTGGAGTACCTCTGTGCAAAATCAATGTTATCAGTATATCTCTTTGCAAGATGGTTGCTTTGGGCATCAGCTGTCTATTGTTAGTGTCACGCATGAATTTTTTATAAAATCCATTTGGCACCGGTAATGCAGGTTTTGAATATTGTGTACTACTTTGTCACGTTTGCAGGACTTCTCACTAATGGCCAATCTAAAGGATTAGGACCAGGATCAGAACAGCTGGAGAATGAGAAGGATGATGCATCGCAAGTGTCCTCAACGAGCAACGATGTTAGTTCTTCAGATTTTGAAGAAGGGCCCTCGAGGAAAAGGTCAGTAGTGCATTATGGTTAAAGCAAAGCCTTTCTGCTTTGTCCTTTTTGTGCTATAAGGCTGTGATTATGTTATCAGTAGGGTACGGCTGTGCATACTGCCCTACCATAAACAGACTTTCCAGTGTGGAGTCCTTCTAGTAACTGAGGATATAGTAAATTTTGCTTTATCCATTGGTATAGATGGTGGTTGTTGTTGTTTTGGAAAGTATGGAAAAGCAGTTGTTCTTTTGCAGTAGATGTTTGGTAAATTAAATGCCTTAAAGCTCTCTTCCCCTCCTGCCCTCCCTCCTCCTCCCCAGACTTTGACCTCTCCAGCACACATCAGTATGTATGTGTGTGTAATTTCAAGGAAAGCATCACTAAAGTAGTTAGTGTTACTGGTGTTATTTTTAATTTTCTGTGAATGAAACCATGTGAAGTTAAAACAAAAAGAATAAAACAGGTACTTCTGAAAAGAGAAACTGTGGTAAGGCAACGTGGTGGGTACCGGTTGCAAAGGACTACTTTGAGATGCTGCTGTAGCAAGCTGCCTTCTCTTTCCTAGAAGTCAGTTATGAGGCCCTTGTTGAACTCTTACGAGTTCTTAACCTGAATGTGCAAAATGTGGGTTAAAATTGTGAGACTCAAGCCAATCTATTATAGAAAATATGCTGAGAATGCAAGAGGCTGGGAGTTGTCCTCTGTATGAAGTAAGAACCAAAAGCAGGCTATCTGAAAAATGCCATTTAAGAAAGAAATGGAAAATGCTTTCTCAACCTTTTTCCTCCACGCTCCTCGCATCCTAGTCCCAAGCCAAAATGAACCGTAAAATAAAGTTCTCTTTCAAAGAAAAGAAATGTTCCTGTTTTCTGCATGAGCTTGTGATTCCCCTGAGAAGCCCTATGGGGTGAGGAGAGCGGTGCTTTGCCGAACACCCCGCTGTTCCTGGTCCCATGTCCCCCACCCCTGGTCCCCACAAGCTTTTCTACCCCCCAGACAACAAACTCCAAGTCTGGTTAATATGCCCACTTACATCCTCCAGTGGATCAGAATAAAATTTGTGCTATCTTCCATACTCGTAGAAATTTTATAAGGCTTATTGCGTCCTGCTGCTGGTCAAGGGAAAAGTATTTGTGTGTTTGTTTTGGCTTTGAGATACAATGGAGGCTTGAAAATTATTTCTGCATAGAAATTTAGGTGGCATCCACTGTAGGTGTGATCCTGGGAGACAGTGGTTATTGTTTCACGACAGTGCCACTCTTGCTTGCACATTATCTTAAAGAATTTATGCTGCCCTCTGCACTTGCTTTGTCCCCTCGTTCCTCGGCCATGCTGACACAACCGCTTGCACAGTCACGCCATGAGTAGGTTCAAGGAGTTGGTTAGGATTCTGAATAATAGCAAGAGGAAGATGGATTGAGACTTTTTGCCAGGGTTCTTTATTTTTAACCTGTGTGAGTTTTCATCTCTTGTTCACAGCACGGCTGCAGGAGCAGCTCCCAGTGCAACTGAGGGGGCATCCCCTTCCTCTCTTGGGGCAGGAGGGCTTGTCCCCTCTGCTTGTCCCTGCTTTTGGTGCCCCGCACCACACAGTCTGGCTTCAGAAATGAGTGGGATTGCTATGTTGCCAGTCCCAAGAAACTGCATTGGAGTATTGTGGCTGAAATTTTTTTCGAGGAATATTTGCTAGGTGTTGGCTATGGGAATGCAGACATTTGGGAAGCAACTGGATGGTTCAGGCCTAATAATAGGGAACTTGGTGCTTTTGGTATTTTTTGGGTTAAAAACAAAACAAAGGAGCACCCCCCCCCCAAAAAAAAAAAAAAACCAAAACAAAACAAAAACAAAACAAAACAAAAACCCAAAAAACCCCCACAGAACAAAAAAAAAACCCACCAAAAAAAAAAAAACAACCCAACAAACAACCAGAAGCCAAGAAGAAAAATATTTTCTGGCTGTTGTGGAAAGCAAGGCATCATTTCAGTTCTTCATGCATCGTGAGCTGTTGAAATGATATTACATTTGTTGCTGCAGTTGCTGTGAAGGAGAATGCTCCTGTTTTGTTTGCATTTACACCCAACACAGACTTTTATCTACTTTTGTCTTCCCCCAGCCCCCTCTCTGCAGACAGACCTCTTCTGGGCTCCTTCTCTTAAGCTGTACTACAGCACGTTGAGTATTTGGATGTCATCTTCTTGTTTCCTTGTAGGTTTTCTGTTTTGTTTAACTGAGTATGTAATGATTCCTCAATTCAGGTCATCTTGGGATCCCACAGAGTTGTGCCAGAAAATTGGTGGACAGAGGATACACAGGAGGATGAGGAGGAGGGATGGGACTGAAGTGGGGTTTATGGGTTCACTGCGTTAGCTCATCAAGTTTTGAGAAATTGTGCCTTCCTTGTCTTCCCCTAGAGCATCCTCAAAATCAAACTTTTCGATTGTCTGTTCAACTATGTGTACAGCTAATGGCACTCTTGTAACAAAGTACACATTTAAACACCATAGCTTTAGCATGTACTTCATGCTAGTTTTTTCCCCTCTGCAAAATCAGTATTAGTCCTCACGAAATACTGTGGTATATAGCTGGTGGTATGTCCAGTGAAATGGTTTTAGGGATCGGTGCACTTAGCGAAGCATACGTGTTTGGAACTTGCTTTATATAATACAGTGACTTTTGAGTACCAGCTTTCCTGTGATGTTTGAACTGTGCGTTATGTATGAGTTACTATTTAGTTTTTTATGGAGTGGGGGGTTTTTTGGTGTATGGCAGGAATGTTTCTTTTGGAAACTTGAACTTGACATCTTCTAGAGGAATAGGTCACCTGTATTTCACACCAGTGATGGAAACAGAAAGAGTGCTAAGCAGGTGAACATAGTAAAGAAGGGAGGCTGTTGTAAGGGGCTCCAGTTTGTTTAGCAGTTTAAAGCTCTGGTTTGAGCTTGCAGTTCTTCAGTGTAATGGCAGGCTGGTACTGTGGAGGCAAACAGTCTCTTCCCAGTTTCTTCTTCCCTCCTCTTCCCAGCTGTCATGTCTGGCAGTTTTCTGGCCCCCAGGTGGGTCAGTTCAGTGGACTGATGTGGCAGCAGTTCCCCCTGCTAGAGCAGGTCACACTATATAAACGGAACAGGGAGTCAGATTCATGGATGTGTGCAGCATGTGGGTGTTTTTAATTTGCATTTATAGTTGATCCAAACTCTTCCAGTTTCAGAGACAATTTGCACAAGAGCCTGGATGAAAAGCAAGTGCCAGTTCTCATAGCAAGCCGAGTGGAGGGTGAATTTGCTAGCAGTTAGCATTGCCTTGTGGTCTCACTATGCCAACTGTCTCTGGTGTAGATTGTCCTTGGGTCAAAGCTAGGCAGTGGGGTGCTCCCAGTGAGTTACTGGTCAGAGGACTTAGTTGTAGATAGGTAGGTGTAGGTGAATGTAGGTAAATCCTTACCAGCCAGGCTCATGACCATTGAAGAGGCTACTGCCGAGTATTCCTTATTTCACATGTACGTGCCAAGCTGCGGTAACGGAACAGTAGAACCCCCAACCAAGCACTGCTTCAGGTTTATCACATCTTTTTTTTTTCTTTTTTCCCCCCAGTTTCAACCCCTTTCCTAGTAACATAGCTTGATTGAAGAGCCACACATGCCATAAAGAGAGCATCATGATGGGAGGAAAGAGATTGCGGTTCTGGTGAAAGTATGCTGATTTAATATAATGCTGCAGATTCTGTTCAGAAGCTCTCTTAGGTACTGTGTTTGATGGACTAGGCTTTGGAATGCGGTGGCCTGGTGCTATTAGGCTTCAAATGGCTCCAACTAGTCTGTGGGTACTTTGTCACTAATCAACACCTTTGCCCTCTGGGCCCTGGAGGAAGCTTCCTACCCAGCCAGGTTTGCAGCCGATGGGGAAAGTCCCATCTCCATTTCTTTTTAAGCGTAGTGTTTTAGATTGCAGCAGAAATCATGGAACAATACAGAAGGTATTTAGCCTGCCTTTTGGGATGCTGCAGGTTTCAGCTGTGATAGCTTTGTGGTGGTAAGGAGGAAAAGAAGTACCGTGTACAGCTTTGCCTCTGCAAAGTCTCCAGGTCACTCCAAAAGTTGTAAGCCTGATGTACAGAATAAATGGGGTTTGGGTGGGGATTGGCAGTGGCAGTAGGGGCAAGCTCAGGACTTCAGAGTACTGAGGTTGGTTTGAGTTCACACTCAAAGAATGGAAAAAACTTGCTTTGATCTGAGCTGTGTGTATGACTAGTGACCGGGTCTGGGGGGAAGCAGGGGGTTAATCCTGAGTAATAAATACTACTTTCAGCCAGTAAAGAGGTGTCAGCGTTATTCTAACATTTGGCGAAAGCTAAGCATTCAAATGTTACACTGAGTCTGTTGTTAATGGGTTGCTGTCTCATTGCCATGTAAGTGAGAGTGATTGCTAGTTTGTTCCGTGCTTTTGGGAGAGATGCACAAAAGCGTTGGTATACAGGCTTGATAAACTATCAGGTTAGATGTAAAGATTGTACATTTTCAAAACCCATAAAAAAAGGTCATTGCCGAAGGAGAAGTGCAACTTCAGTGTAGCTGCATGTTCTTGTTATGAATCTCCAGTTTCCAGCTATGATTCTCAGTTGCGAAGGTCAATAGGTAACAGGCCAAAGGTGTTTGGTCACTCTGCTGGATGCTCGTACGTTTTTATGGGCAACTCTTAAGACTACAAGCACTGGCAATTAATAATGGTGTGCAGAGACAGCTATATGTTTTCTTGCAGCAGTTGCTCACCTTACCCAAGAAGAGACGTGTGCAGAGCAGGCTTGATGTGACGGTATGTTAATCTTTGGTGATAGTAGGCTATTGCTTGCTTCCTGTTACTAATCAGGTGGCTACTCATTTCCATGGCCCCCTTCCCAGAAATGCACACAGGGAGTTGCCAAATGCACAAATGCATTTATCTTTTATTGTAAAGTTCTGTTAATAGAAGGCTGTGAGGAGTGGGAGGAGGTTGACTGATTTTAATAATCTTTAAACTTTAAATTTTGGATTTTTTTTACTTAATGTTAGAATATTTTCTCCACTACAGAGGACAAAATAGGGTTGAAGAAATCTCCCATTGCAGGACCAGGAGAGCAGATGGATGTCCCCTCCAGGATGCAGCTCCTGGGAGAGAGGACACTTTGTCCGGTACTGCTCCAGGGAAGGTTGCTGGCCGCAGGAGAAAGGGACAACCCACTGGGGAGCAGTAGTGTTTTAAGCTGCCACAGCTAGATTGACCAGAAATTGCTTATTAGGAATCTTCTGAGACCTTTAATTAATAGAGCAACTTTCTGCTAACGATGGTCTCAAGCATGTGACAATCAGAAGTGTGGTTGTGTGCTACAGCAAGGCCAATCCATGGGTTGTGCTCCTACCCCGCACCTTGGGCTGGCTCCTTGCTGCCTCCTCCGTTTTCCTGCTTGTCTTTTTTTTTTTTTTTTTAATAAATTTTTATTTTTAGATACCAACTTTACACCCTGAAGTGGCTCACTGTGGGGCAAGACAAGTGTCAAGGTTTGTCAAATGAAGGTGGGAGTATGCGGCCAAGGAGGGGGAGGCGAGTACGCTGCTCTCCTTTGGCTGGTGACTG
>NW_009592993.1:82383-97580 GCF_000690535.1 Cariama cristata | reverse complement strand
GACTGCAGAGCTGCTAGGCTGGCAGAGCCCTGTTGCACTCTCGGCACAAAAAAAGCCAGTCGAGGGTGGGCAAGCTTCTGTGTATCAGGCGAGCTGCTAATTTCAGCAGTTTCTTTTAGTGATATATCCTTTTCAACTTGAGCTGCAAAAGACCTTCTTGCAGCAGAGCTGTCAAAAGATTGAGGGGACTTGGGGTTGGTTTCTTTTTTCCTTTTTTTTTTTTTTTGTCAAATCATTTTTTTATTTAATGATGAATAGTCTCTTTAGCACGAGACTTAGCACCTTCCATGCAAGACGTAAAACAAGGTCAACCCCATTCCCACATATGTAAGTTTGTGAAGGATTTCTACTTGGTATTGCAGGTGATGGAGAGAGCAGTGTGTTACGACTCAGGTGTGAAAGTGGGAGACTGCTCGTAATATCAAAGTGTTTTCGAGGACCTTTTTTGTGAATAGTCTTTTCACTAATTGAAATACTATATAATGTATTTGTGTTCAGCTGTTGCCTGCTACCACATAATATAATCCCACTTATCAACCAGGTGCTTCTGTTATTTTTTTCTAATTTCAGTAGGCTATGCAAATCCGCACTAGTTGTTTGCTTATGAAGAACTACATTAATCCACAATAAAAACAAAATGGCAGTAAGATTTATGTATAATAATTGTGATTTTTTTTTTAACCCCCTCTGGAAATTCTGATATGAGTGGAATATATTTTTAGTGCAGCACATTTATATTTAAATAACAAGCCTTATGAACAAAACAATAATAGTCCATTGGAGTGGATTTGCACAGGAATAGTAAAAAGACAGATTACCTGCTTTGTAATGCAAGTCAAGGAGATCATTCTGTGTAGTTTGAAAAGGAAAAAAATCAGGTGATTAATGTTCTTTCAGTATTTTCACAAGGAACAGACAGAAGTTGTTGACGTGAATTCTTCTATCCAACAGGCAAAGATATAAAAAGGTACAAGAATCTGGGAACACTCTAACTTTGTGGGTGGACAGCTATGTAAACAACTTGTCTGAGCAGTGATTTAATAATTATGAAGGTACGGTTCATAGCAGCTGAGAAGTGTTAAGCAATGTCCGATTCAAACTCGCTTGTCCTCACCTGCCACCTTCTCTTCAGATGTCAGGGATGCAGGAGATCTTCATGACCTTGGGCTCGCCCCATGAGGGACCAGGGAAGTTTCCAAAGCCAGACCAGATGGGTGCAGTTGTTTCTGTGGTTCTCTGTAAGGCGAACATTCTCTCAGCTCCATGATAACCCATCCCTACTGCCATTCACTTTATTCCAATGTCTCACCCCTGTATATGACAGGCCAGATGTTGACTGCTTAAATACCAGGGAGAGGTTGCTCTGAACCCATGTAGGAAATCATTGATTCTGTACTGAAAGACACTTTTTCCAAGCAAATTTGTGTGTCAATGTGAAAGAGGTTTTTTGATGCATGTAAACCACTGTCTATATCGGATTCTGCCCTGATGTTTGGGTTAACATAACTCTTTGCTGCATCTGGTTTCTTCTGTCATTATCCACGTGCATCAGTGCTGTCGCTTGGCCGTCTCCTACCTTGATGTTACAGTCAGCTACTGACTGGTGGCCCAGCCCAGTGCCCAGACTGCTGCCACCAAGATCGGGGGGAGAGGAGCTACCTGTCTGATTTGATCCTTTTTAGAACCTTCTTGACTTTGTTCCTCTCTAAAAATTATCTTTCCGTTACTCTCCTGTCTAGAGAGTAAGGCATTTATGGTCAGTTTACTTAGGTGACACTTCAAAAAGCCAGGTTGGTATCAAAACCATTTTCCATCAAGGACTGTATCTGGACAGCCGGTAAGCGTTTTTTCTTGCCAAAGCCCCATGCTACTTCAGAAGAGATGCTACATGTGGTGGACATTCCCAGGGATTGTCACATCTGCAGAGATGGACTGGTTGCTGTGCCCTTAGCTATTCCTGGCTGTTGCTGCTGTTCCAAAGCCAGGCTGCCTCAGTCTAAATAGTGGCAACACGGATGACTTGAAACATGTATGGTTTTTGCTTTGGGTCGTGTTACCCTCCTAGGTAGACTGTTGCATCCCCACTAAATGAACATTGAGGCCCATGAGGTCTCCTGCAGCTTTGTCTGGTCACTCCATGAATCGATTTCCATGATCCTGCAGCATGAATCGGTGGAGGGGAACCCAAGCCAAACATTCACGTGTATTACAAATGAGTGTCTTTCCACTTATTCCTCTATTCATAATTCCCCCAAAATGAATTTAAAATCAAAGACAGGAAGGAAAAAAAAAAAGGCATATAATTGTATTTTGAGGATCGTGGCAATGCCACGATTTTTTTCTGTTATGTTCTTTTAAAGAATGGGATTCTATTTTAAAATTTTGATTCCTAGAAGTTAGCCTTCCTAGCATTTGCAGTGGTCTTATTCTTTTGGAAAAAAAGAGATTACTTAGTAAGAAAACATTCAGCACCATCAAGTGTGGGTAAGATTTCAGAATTAAATGAAACAGATTGAGTTTCTTGCATAAAATTAATATTTGAGCTTAAAAAGATGTCAACAGATAAAAATACTTGTAGCAAGAATAAAAGGCTAAGAATGGAAAAGCAGAAACCTGTTTCTGAAATAAAGATGTAAAATGCTGTAATATTTGGCAGTAGGTAGTTTGCTGAGACTAAACTTAGTAACAGTTTTATGAAGTAAGGCTACTTTTTAGTGGTCTTTTGAAGGATTAGGAAACAAAGGATATGGGAAGAGAAGTATAGTCTGGAGATTCTCGGTATTTTCTACTTTGTAGTAATAGTGGGCTTGTAATCTTTTAATTCAGTCTAACATTTGGAATGTACAGCTGATTTGCCAGAAGAAATGTTTCATTTCGTTGTAGCAGGCTGAACATGATTTAGTAGGCTGCATTACTATGGCTTCTCCAGTCTCCAAACAAGATCTCTGAAGATCTTGCTGCTAAGTGATGTAAGACCTAGTTTGTGTTTTAACTAGTATTTAAGCAAACAGGTGATGGAAGCATCTAGTTTCTTTTATACGGACATTTAGGGGAGATTTTCCATGGGCTGTTTGCATACAACATCATTTCCACTGTAATTCTGACCCGAGTGTTTGGTATGTGTGCCGAGTTAAAAGCCAGCCTGGGTTGGAGTAATGTTGTCCTATGTGCTCTGCAAATATAACGATATTGAAAAACCAAACAGAGCAGCATTCCAATATTTTAAAGTGCAAATGTATCCTAACATTGAGTTTTAAGTATATTTAGGGTTTTGGGGGTATTTTTTATAAGTATTTGGAGATTGTATTTATACTGTATGCTGGTTTGGCATACACTAAACTGTAGGAAATCTTATTCTGTATTTATTTCTGTGGCTGATCTGGACAATGTGTGAGTGGTAGGAATATATTCTTGACGTGTTCCTTGCAAATGGCAGCGTGAGCTACTGCTGATTCACCAAAACTGACGGAAGTGCGGGTGTTCGTGGTGTCGTGGGTCCGATCAAAGCAGATGTTATCCCCAGTGGGGAGTGGGTCTCAGGACTCCGAGATGGACGAGGGAGGTGTGGGGTGGTGTGAGCACTGGTCAGAAATAGGGCAGTCCTCCTCGCCGGCACTGAAGCTTGGAAGTGTAAGTTTTCTAGCTCTGAATTTAAAAGGTATAAGTTTTTTTTTTTTTTTTTTTTTTTTTTTTTACTGTAAGTGTCTTCTTGAGTCTCTTGTGTTGATAGAAAAACCATAGACATTTTACATATATGGCCTAGTTTATGCTGGTATAGTGCTTTTCCATTATTTTCTTCCATTGCTGCATCTAGTAGCACAGGATTTCCTGAGGGAAGCTAATTTTCTTCCTTTTTTTTTTTTTCATCTTAACCTGAACATTTGTATTTTTACTATTTTAATGGTATGTTTATTGTTAAATAATTTGTACAGTAACGGCCATGTCATCATTATGTTTTGATTTTATGCTTTCCTTCTTTGCTTTTCTCTCTTGATATTTGTTCTTGGCTCTGATTAAATAAACTAAAGCTTAAGGGATCATTGACCATGTGGCAAATTATTTGCAAGTTTGGTTTTTTTCCAGTTGTATTACAGTCTATTTCCACTGGTAGCATCCTTCTTTCAGCTTTCAGACAAGTTCTCTCCTGAGTTTCATAGTGGTAGTTACTATGGAGATGCCTGTCCACTCTTTCTCTTCTCCTCCCTTGCCCTCCTCCTTTCTTGGAGCTCTTGCAGCTGTTATTTATCTTTTCAATAAAGTAAGTAGATTTTTGTACAGACCTTGTTTCTAATATCGCTTCTATTGCAACGTGTCATTTGCCTGTAACGCTTTCACTTTCGTGACATCCTGTAGATATTCGTTTATATGCATGAAAAATCTGGGGTATGAGTAGAGAGTGAAGAGCTCCCTAGTTAAAAGGGTCACTCCTGGAGCTGTTATCTGAGTCGATCTTCACAGTTGAAGAGCCGTTCATTGGAGTCATAATTCTGCAAAATGAATTAACTGGTAACATGTCTCTGTGTGTATGTATGCTGAGTGTCTAGGATAGCTTTTGGAATTTATTTATTTTAAATGGCAGCTTTTGGAATTCAATATAAACATACTCTGGTGCAAGTTAAAATTTCTCTCATGAAGAAATGAAAACTTGAGACAACACATCGTTAGCCTTTTAAGTCTGAGAGACTTTTCTTTGCACCTCATCATAATTTTGATAGCTCTTTATACAGCTTTATATATTCCAGCTTTAACAGAGAAACATGGATGTTTGGGTAGTCAGCTATTCTGCAACAGATAGCATCTTTTCCTTTGCACGTGTGCTGTTGTATTTCTGAACCCCTTGTCCTGGGGAAGCGTTGTTTCACTTGATGTCAGTGGTTTGTTGAAGGACTTAGAGATTTGAAATGCGCTCTTCAAGCAAGAAGTTCTACCACAACTACCTGGCCGAGAGGACATCCCACCCAGAAAGCCGGTGTAGCTGCGCTGCTCTTTTGATGAACACTTGTTTCTTACAGTAGCTGCATCTTCAAAGGTTTTCCCCCTTTCTTTAGGGAGACCTTGCCCTAGGTGATTATGAATTGTGATGTTGCACAGTTTTCCTTTGGCCTGCTGAGCACGGTCATCTGTGGCTTTCCACAGTCAGGAGCCTATTGAGAAGTCCCTCTGTTTTACAACTGCATAAATATCACCCTACCCTGGGCTGTTGGTCAGATGATGCAAATCTCTTTGCCTCCCGGTGAGAGCGTTGGGTTGAAATGACAGCCTAACGGCCTGCTATGTAGCCGGGGGTACATGACGAGGAGGAGCGTGCTACCCCGGCCCCGTTTGTGCTGGCTCTGGCACGGTTTGCCACCTGGCAAAAGCAAAGGCCAGTGGTTTTCTGCTGGGTTAGTGGGACTGGTCTTGGGGACAGATCCCCTGGGCACCTCTCAGTGAGCGCAGGAGAGGTGGCCATGGGGAGAAAGAGGAAGAGGAGGAGCATCAGCCCCTCGGGGTGGTGGCAGGCTGTGCCCCCATCAGCTCAGCCCTCCTGGGTAATGTTACTCTCAGATTTATTGCAAGCAACCTTGTCTGTTTTGGTCATTCCTCTTTGCTGGTGAGGTGAGGGACAGACTCTGAAACCTCTTGCTTTTTTTCTTCTGTGCTCTTTTATTATGCCTTAGTTTATTCCTGGCCCTGTGACAATTTGTTCTGCAAGTTGTCAAGCAAAATGTGTATTTAAAAATAAATTACTCTAAAATTTTAATCAGCTCTTTTTTTAGAAGGGAGTCTCATGTTTTTCTTTTGCATACGTGTAGTTTGCTATGAAAGTGAGCAGCTGGGACTTTCTTGATTACTTCTATTTTTAGTGTCATCGTCTTTACACCTGCACATTGAAAATCATGAATTTTTCTTAACAGGGACTGAGAAATCTTTCAGTCCCCCTGACTCTTAGGTCAGAAGCCTGAAACCAAGCTGGCCCGCTAATTGCGGTATCTTGGTGTGCCTGGACTTTTTATGTTTGTCTTACGCTAGAAAAATTGACCGCTATTGATTTTTTTTTTTTCCTCCTTGAAATCTAGTTTATCCCACCCAGTTAATTCATAAGAGAACAAGAAGACAAACCAGGTGGGGCACAATTTCCGAGAACCTCGCTTTTATGTCTTTAGACCTATGAAATCCTCTCATTACCTGAAAATTAGATTGTAAGTATTGAGTCATACGTAGGCAAACGTTACCATGCAATCAAGGTTTGGTTTTTATCAGCTTTATTTTATTTCTGTTATGCAGAAATCTTGTTGTTAAATTTACTCTTAATACATGTGCTCGTGCCGTACCAGTTTAGGAGTATTTAGTTGCTTCCAGTTTCCAGGTGGACTGCAAAATAAACTTTAAAGGTGAATCAGATGAGAAATGGAAAAACAGGGGAGATAGCATTTGAGTAAAGGGCATGCTGTTCTTATCAGGAGAATTAATTGGAACAATTCAGAAAAAGAACACATGAAAAAAAGGTTTTCTTCCTTGAAACTTACACTTGCAGGGCCCTACTAGGACATGAATTCAAACATTTGTTCCTCTTCATGCAGTACAACCCATGGTATCTCCCAGTAGCCTAGTACTCTAGGTATTAGGTAGGGAGCGTGCGTGTTCAAATTCTTCCCGTACTATGTGGCCTTGCATGTCACTTAATTGCTCACTCTCTCTTCCATCTTCAAAAGTAATTGGCAGAGTTTTGAGGGATTTAAGATCAGAGTAATCTTTGTTTATTGTTTTGAAGAGTAAATTAAAAAAAATGATATTATTTATTTATATCTGTTTTGTTTATACATGTGTGTCTATTTTTGGATTTATATATTTGTCTCCACTTCCTTGTTCTGATATTAAATTAACATAGATATTCATAAACAAACAAAGAAGAAATTATCTCCCTCAAGGAGGATATTGAGAGTGCTTTATCGGCACAACTGCATTCAAATCCATTTTTAAATAACAGGAGTTAACTCCTGGATCCACTGAAAGACAGACAGTGCTCATTTGTTATTGATTTCAGTGGGTCAGACATTTTCCTAAGATGTCTGCAGGCTGAAGAATGCTGTAAACTGAGTGCCCCTGGTTTTGACTGCACTTGGAGTAGCCCCACTTAATAGCTTCCTGGTTTTCCAGAGTCGTCAGCAGAGAGGCTTGTTTATTTTCCTTTTCAATTATGTAATTCTGTGTGTGCTGGAGTTTGACGCCACAGAATGAGCCATCAGAAAGTGATGCCATGTATTCTCTGCCATGTATTTCCCGAGGCTCTTACCTGCCTCGTGTCGGCTTGCTGCCTCTGTTGAAGTTAGTGTGAACTCTGAGAAAGTAAGTGTTTATGGAATTAAATGGCTGCTGATCTGGGTCTCGTACTTGCTGGGTACTTGTTTATTTTAGCGACAGAGAAAGATGTCCTCTTTATCTGCAGGATTGTCCGTTCAGAGCCTTTTGCACGAAGTACGTGTTGGTGTTGAAGGTCCTACGTTGCATCGTTTCCTCTGAAGCTATAGCTTAAGTGCAGGGTTACTAATTCAGTGGGAATACAAAGAGTACGTGTCGTTCATAGTAAAAATGGAATCATCTCTCCTTTATGGTTTTATTTGGTGTTACAAGGTAATTCAATGAAAATAGCTCAGATAACAACAGTACCCCGAGGTTCCTAAACCATGCCGTGTTTCTCTTATTTCCACCATAGAAACTTCCCGATGTGGAGCTTTACTCCAAATTATGGTCATTATTTTCAGCTTCTTAGTTGCATCTTCTTCAGCACTGGTTCCCCCCCACACACACTCTGAAATTGTCCAGTTTCAGGAAATTTGGCTGCTTTTGGAGGGGTGGGGGTGGGTGTCGTTCGTTGGCGTTACATGCAGTCTTTGGTTCAAGGCTTCAGATTGATTTGCTTCTCTGTCGGGTTTTTACGAGCCGTTCAAAGCCCTCTGCCAGCCTGGGGATGCAGCTGTATGCTAATTCCCCAGTTTCTGCAAAACACTGACGGGTCACTGCCGAAATACTGGGTCCGCTTGCCGTGGAGGAAGGAAGTTTCTGGGCTGGGATGGATGAGAAAGGCAGGATCTGGGCCTCTTGCTGTTTCTTGTTTCTTCTCAGCTTTTGGAGAGGAAGATCGTTTTCCTGAGACAGCTCTGATGATGTTAGAAATGCAGCTCTGTCACATCATTATTTCTAATGTTTAACATGAAAAAGGCAAGTTAAAAGGGAATTTGTTAGAAGGTCTTGTTACTCTGTCTTCTAAAAGGAAGTGTGAATTTAATCTTCATATACCATATCTTCATAGAACAATTTTGAAAGACTCTTTGGGCTGACGTAGTGTTTGACATGAGGACAGACAACAATATTTCAATATCTGGGCAGATTTCCAGACCCTGATACTGTCTGCTTGTTCTGATCTCTCCTGTCCTTTGGGTGTGCTTTTTACCTGAAGACTCTTCTCATTGCTCAGGGTCACGTCTTTTAGAACTTGACATTTCCAACTTAAAAACCAAACGGACAAAAACTTCTTTAAGTGGAGGCTGGAGGACACACACACATTCAGGAATCCTTTTTTCTATTACAAAATAGAATACCCTGTTGAGTCAGGCACCTTTTTTGGGGATGGGACGTTATGGGAAGCTGTCTAGCAACGTACTTCCAGAAGAAAACTTAGTTTTTCTGTCAGTAAGTGGTAATGCAAGTGTAGTGTCTGTGCGGAGATTTGCTTCCCCGCTTGCCCCTTCAGTGTTGTAGGGTTTACTTTAGGTATCAAGAAGGCAGAACTTCAAGGGCATCTGTGGCAGATGTAGGGCAGTGCTATTCATGGTCCTAAGTAAAACGTAGGAAGAAGAAAGTCTTCTCGTACCTTTCTGGATTTTTTCCCCCCAGTAATAATTAATAAAGGTAGCAGAGTCTCTCTTGCTTTTTCCACTCAGGTTCTTGTTTTTAACGTAGGATGAGGAATGTTTTGCTCTTTTGAGGGTTTGCTGTAATTTTATATGAAAAGCGCCAAACCCTTTAGTCCTTACAACAGAAATCCATTTTCTGTTTGTGTTCCTCTCTGTACTTCTTTAGTGATCATTAGACAGTCCAGGATGCATGAATTAGTTGTTGACTTTTCTGCTTTGTTTTCTTCCTTGTTTGTTCCTTACTCTGCTGTTTCTTTGGACCATCCCAACCTTTTCTGCTGAAGTGTTTTTCTGCTAGGTTTTATTCAACAGAATCTGCGTGGTTTCCCAATATGAGCCTTAATGAAAACAAATGTTTATGGTGTTTCCTGAACATTAGGTGAGCTGCTATCTTTAATTACGAAGGGCTTGGAGATGGAGAAGGAAACCCACTGGTCTCATTTGCCTTATTGGCAACAAAGGGTCCTAGGACTGTTTGTGCTCAGCTCATTCAGCGCTCTCTGCTTCTCAGACAAGTAAGACTTTCTGAGCGTTTGAATACAGTTTATTCTATCGATTAAAAAAGAACAAAACAAAACCTGTCTCTTACATTGCTTAAATACCTATTAAGCCCATGAACGGAATACTAATTTAGGTGGTTCTATATAATGAGCTCTAAATGTCTGAGTCATGTCGGCCATGGAACCTTTTAACGAGGACGTGGAAAACCCTACAAAAAAAACTAATGTCAGCCTCAGTTCCTTAATTATTTTAATGAGTGTAGAAATGAAAAGCTCCAAAGCATTGTGTCACAGTGGTTATTTTCCAGATTGAATATCAGAGAGAGGAGTTACGAAGATTTTCAGCTACATTGCTGAAGTTGATGAAACAACGGAGCAAGAAGGTCTGAGCAGTGGCAATACTCAATGCCATCAGCACAACTTGTCGGCTGGCAAGCCCTTGAGAGTTCTTCAATGGGATGAGATGAGATGGCTTTCTGTGTGTTGGGGTCTGTTGGTCCCCCTCGCCCCATGTATGGCAGCACATAGAAATCAGCGGCATTTAGCTGATGCAGAAAGGGGGGTGTCGCAGCGCAGAGCTGCACTCTGCCAGCTCAGTAGGTAGGTGAAGGGAGTATCCGAGGTGCATCTGTGAGAGCTGTTTACCTCTGGATGGGTGTTGCTTTGAGTTCGTGTGGATTTTAATTAGGTGACACAGTGATGCCTGGCACTACCTGCATTTCAAAACACGGATGTTGCTTGAATGTCACTTATTCTTCCTTTAATACACCCACAAGTTACTTGATGCTGCTACGCAGTCCCTGTAGAAGATGCTGCTGGGCACACAGTGACAGCTTGTACGCTCCTGGTGCATCGCGGAAAGCGCTCTGCTCATTCCTCTGGAAAAAGTTACTATATAATGCAGTGCGGCACTTGACCGTGTCCGCTGGGGGATCACCCCTCTGCTAGGGGGCTGCACCATCAGGTTGGGTATTTTAAGGATAGAATTTGGCATTACTTAATGATATGTGAAATGTAACTTAATGCATTTATCATCGCTTTACATTTTCCAGCCTCGCACAATGAACGCCCCACAGTGTGAGCTTCATTTTCTCCATAGACTACATTATTCGTAAATGTGCTCATTTATACTAGGGAGAGAAAAATGAAGGCGGGGAACCTTGAGAAATGCCAGCTAATAAAAGATAAGACAGTTGTGTTTTCTAATAAACAATGAACATAGTAAAACTGGTGATGCTACAGGCATCTTGTGTTATTGATGAAAACAAACTGCTTACTGACATCTGCAGCAGCCAGCCCCTGACTGGTGGCATCCCAGAGCCCTCCCGTGCCATGTGTTAGGCAGAATTGCTGGAGTTCCCGTTGTGAAAGTTGCAGTTTTTGAAGGTTTGGGGTTTTGTTTTCATATCCCCCCCCTGCTTTCAAGGGCTTTGTTTTTTCTTGTAGATTTATGTTTCTCATAGGAAATAAGGGAATAGCTGCCCTTTTCTTGGAGATGTATTAAAAGCCGTAGCTATTTCTTCTGGATAGCTGATTACTTTAACCATCTGAAGTCCCCATTGATAACAGTTGCAGTCCCTCGGTGCTGCTCTAGAAGAGCATTTCACAGACTGTAGACCTTTGCTGCTTCTCCTGAAGAGTCCCCACTCTCTACTGCATCCCACCGCCCGGCACAGAAACGACTCTTGTTTCCCCATGTCATGAGCATCCTCTGCCTTATGAGCAGATTCGCTTCAGTATCACGGCTTCTGCATCGAGTTGCTCTTAGCGCTGAGAAACTTGGATTTAGCCCCCGTTTTTCCTGTAGCTGCTCTTCCCCTACTGTGTTATGAAGCTGATTAATTCAGTTTTCCTGAAATACCGCTACTTACACAGTACTCGTAGACTGATATTCCCCCGCCTCTGAGCTGTTTCTGAGATTCTATAAATTAAGGTGCCATAGTTTTTCTTTGTATTTCTTGTCTAGAGGAGTGACAAGTTAGGAAGGGGAGAGTAGGATTTTCTTTTATAGTAGTGTTCAAATGATTCATTTAATGATGAACCCTAGCTTTTGACACGTCTCACTTTCCGTTGCAGCTGTCTCGATCAGGGAGATTGACATTCTGGGTCAGCTATAGCTGATCCAAAGACTGTACCTTGGGCAGTACAGTCCCAAGAAGATTTTCCTTCACCAGGTGGAATGGGGAGCATTGAAACATTGCCAAGAAAATACCTATGGAGAGTTCCTTACTATCTGTGTAGAGCAAGAGCTGCCCTGACTTGTTGCTTGTCCCTTACGACCCAGGGAACCTCATGGCCACTGTGATGGGGATTGACACCACAGATCTCCTTCTGGTTTTCACCGTGAAACCTCCTTTCTTCGGGGAAATGATTGTATGTGATAACTGGCTGCTAAATCCTTCTAAAGGAACTGCTCAGTAAAATGGAGTAGTCTTTAATTTGACACTCCTAACGCTGGGCAAAGCCGCGAGGGACGACAGCTGCTTTCTTTGCTTTGCATCTGCACTTTGAGGGTGCCGGCACTCCGTTGGTTTCCTTTGGATTTAGAAAACCTTCTTTAAAGGGCTGGAGCTGGAAATGGGCTTAAACTCTGTTCCCTCAGAGGCATGTTTTGCAGGTATTGTGGTGTCTGGTTCACCAGTTTTGGTAGGATGGGTTCCTTACTAAGTCTGGAAGAGTGTTGAGTTTTGGGTTTTGATTGTTTTTTAAAGCTTTTCTTTCCCCTCAGGGAAGGGGAGAGGTATGTAAAATGCAGTTAATTATGATGGCTTATTATCTCATTAAATGAGATATTATGAAGGTATTATGAAATACCTTCTGCAAAGCTTATTGTAGTAATCTAAAAATCGACTATTCGTATTTCTGACCTTTGTCTCCAATCCTTGCGTTTTATTGCAGACAACATACATATGTATACGTGCATGTGTGCACATGTGTAATTTGCATGTATAAAACATTGAATAAAGTAAAGCTTACCTATATACTTTAATTTTATTCAGCTTAAAGCTTTGTGAACCAGATCAGTCATGTCGGGCTGGCTAAGGTCACACAGTGGCTGTGAAGAGGGATATTGTTAGTGACCCAGTTATTTCTAGTGTAGCTTCTGATCTTGCAGATCTATAAGTGGTGTACGGAGGAACTGGAACACATTTAAAGCTGCTCGGCTGCGAGGAGTCCCTTGTGGGTAGGGAGAGTCTTGGTGAATGCACAAAAATACAGATTAGCATGTTTGGCAAAACTCAGACCTAGGTTTTGAACCCCATATGAGACCAGGGATGTCTCCACCTGATATGTTTTTAACATTGCCCAAATAGATTCAAAGCGCGAAGTTGGAGTCGGTACCTTTTCCGAAGTATAGAATGTGAATATTTAGAGATGGAATTGTAGCTTAAATTTCTTCCAAAGACGAAAGTTACCTCTGTCTGCAGTAGAAAACCATCACAGAAGACAGCCGGTTGTGGAGTAGGTGGGCTGGAATCTGGGATAGCTTTAGAAGTGATTTTTGGATTTACTGATCCAAAATCATTCAAGTCTTAGTGGTGGTGCTTTGCTGAGATCTTTAGATGGCTTATGTTAACTTAACTGAAGACGCAGCTTTTAAAGTAATGAAGTTAAACTGGCACAAGAGGCTGTATGGGCAGGCTGTCTTTTTGATTTATCTGTCAACAAGGCGCTGGTTTAACCTTCTCTTAACCCATAACAGTCCACATGGATTTGAACTGATTTAACAAAAATTAAATTGGGGCAATCTTGTGTTGCCAACAAGGCCTCAGGAGAAGCGTCTCTAGTTCTGCCTTTTGGCATTTTCTTCCCTTGGTAATGGTGTGATAAAAGATGCATTTATTTTATTTGTTGACTTAATTCTCACCTTCAAGCTATTAAGATTTCCTTTAGTGCTAAGAGCAGTCACTTACACAACCCATTGCGGTTGCATTTGTTTGTTATTTTGAACAGTATCCCTAGCTACCGAACCCATCTTTAATATAATTTAAAAAAGAGAAAGTACTCGGGGGTTTTATGAAGTCTTCCGCAAATTTGTTTACCTGTGGCTCAGCGGTTGACTGGGTATGAAAAGGTTTGCATATTTTGTCAGATTTCTGCAGCTTTCTGATCGGGCACGTTGTTGGCTGCTTTGCCGTTCTCAGTCGTCTGGTCCTTGTGGGATTTCCATTTTATTTCCAGGTAACTTCCACTTTCCTGAACACACCGACAGCTCTTTGCGCTCCCTCGCATGTTTTGCTTTCTTTATTGCTCCTGCCTTTATTGCCTGCTTTCTCTTATTGCTCAAGGGCTCTTTCCAATTTCACTTCTTTTGCTCTTCGGCGGGGTTTTGCGTGGTGTTTTCACCAATTGCCTTTCAGATGCACGGCTTTTGAGAGCTAAACGAACTGCTGCTGAGAGTTCACCAAATGTTCGCCAGCGATCCCAGCTGAAGTAATTGCCAATTTCTTGCCACTCCTGTGTGGGAGCGCTCTGCCACGACCTATTGCACGGCCGTGTGGCAAACCGGCTTCAGGCCCTCATCTGATTTCAACAGGCGTGGGTGCACGGGCACAACTTTTTTTTGGTAAGAATTTAATCCTTCTGCCTGCCCTCCTTTGGTCAACGTCTGATTTCAGCCTGGGAAAGGCACAGGAAAGTAAAGCGATTTGCCCGAGGTTTCCTCGTAAATCAGCGACCAAATGTTGGCTCAGTCCTGCTGAGGAGGAGAGGGGGCATTGGAAGGCACCACAGGGTTTTGGACCTTTTTGGACAGATGTACAAGATTGTGCTTAGTGAGGTGAGGTTTCTTTGCTGAGGGGCCTTGTGTCCCCCGAGCCGGAGCCACAGGTGACAGGGCTGAGTGGAGGCAACCGATGGGCCTTGGCAGAGGCAGTTTTGACTCCCGTGGGGTTTGAGAGGTGGGCACAGCCAGCTGTAGTGACGAGTGGGAACCTCTCTCTTGCAAGGAGGCTCTGTGAAAAACACTGATCTGGGAAGAAGTCTAAGCTTAGGTGTGCAGTCTATTACAGAGGATCAGGTCACAAATGAAATAAAAGCGCTAGGATGCAGCGAGGAGCAAGGTGTGT
Organism: Cariama cristata; assembly: GCF_000690535.1. Classification (NCBI taxonomy): domain Eukaryota; kingdom Metazoa; phylum Chordata; class Aves; order Cariamiformes; family Cariamidae; genus Cariama; species Cariama cristata. Next base: position 83,114 of record NW_009592993.1, on the reverse strand, counting down.
ACGGGGGCTATTGTGTTTGAGGCTCGGTGTCACAGTGGGATGCTTTCTCCGTGGGACACCTAGATCAGCAAGTGCTCAGCTTTCACGCAGCATCACTGTCAGTGTAGACAGCATCTGGAATGCCATTCTCTCCTTCATATTCTAAACATTTGTGAGCTGGGGCTTTGCTTATGATGGTACAGGGAAGAGTGGTAGGTGATCTACTCATGGGGGCAGAAGTGCAGGAAATCAGACCTTTTCATTACTGGAAAAAAAAAAAAGCCCCCAGGTTATTAAGTAAAAAAAAAAAAAACAACCCCAAGGTTATTAAGTAAAAAAAAAAACCCACCCAAATTTGTCTTCCTTGCTGCAAAGTCTTCATGGAGACTAGGCTCCTTGTTGCAAAAGGGTTGACAGCAAAGGGGACTACACTGACATTGCTGCCAGGCGCTTTTTCTGTTAAAATTTTACAGTTCAGTAACTAATGTGTTTCTCGGTCAGCTTAGGGTGATATTAATGCAAGCTGCTACTGGAAAAGGCAGTCCTGTTCTTCCCTCCCATGAGTTCTTGCCACCTCTTTTGTGCCAACACCAGCACTTCTGTACTTATGAAACCCAACCCGACAAAGAACAAAATCAACCTATAAGTTAATTTTCAGCTAGATTGACTTCCTCAGCCAGCTGATTATGGGGCCTCAGGAGCTCTAGTGCTGGTATAAGCCGGAATGTGTGGCTGGCGCTGAAGGGCCACAC
>NW_009592993.1:76004-82210 GCF_000690535.1 Cariama cristata | reverse complement strand
AGAACGTACACCATACCTTTTTTTCTGCAGCAGCCCTTGCTGAGATCAGTTTAAACCAAACGGAGCCCCCTCATTTCGGGCAGAATGATGCAGGTGAGGCAGTGCAGTGGTTTGCTGGTCCCACTCCCTTCGCCCTCCTCCCGCCTGGGCAGCGTATTCCCATCCCTTCCTGGTCCAGGTCCACAGCGGGATGCAGGCCTAGAAGGAAGGTGACTTTCTGCTTCCACCATCAGCAAGCTCTTAGTTTGTCTGGATTGTGTCAAGTGTCGGGCATCCTGCTGCTCACATACTGCCATATCCTAAAAGCAAAAAGTAAGGAGGGTGTTAGGGAAGATGAAGCATTGATAAATCTCACTCTTCTGTGAACAATCTTCTCAGAGGGACTGTATTTTTGTCACTTCCCTGACAAATCTGTGGTGTGTACGCACAGTTTGTGTGTGTGTGTGTTTTTGCTATGATTACCTGGTACCAAAACGAGTTTGATGTGCACCGTATCTTTTTACTAGGGTTTCTCGGGGTGAGGGGGGGGAGCAAGAAGCAAGAGAAATACTTACTCTTAGTACTTCAGTACTAATACTTAGTACTTCAGGTAGAGAAAGTAAGTCTGCGGGGAAGCCTATCGCATGGGGTGGCACAGGAATTGTTACCATAGTTTCCATCCATATCATTAGTTCCCAACTACTCTATCTGGCATTCAGGAGGAAGAGAAAGACAGCGTGCTCTGGCAGTCCAGCCAGCTCCCTCTGCTAGGATTTAGCATCCCTCGAAGAGGAGGTGCGGGGTGAATGGCCCCTTTCCTTTTCAGGCCAGTTTGACTGGTAGCAGGATGTGGCATGGCTTGAAAGAAGGCATGAACAGAGTTACTGGGACAATTGACTGCGTCTGCCTGATTGACTTGCAAGAATGGGCTGTTTGACTCCCGGGGAGGAAGCCTGGAGGGGGTCGTGGTTTGCTTCCAAGAGAAACTTAATGCAAAAAATGACAATGATGTAGGAAAAGAGGAGAGCCCAAAAAGTGGAGATAGCACCTGCTAAAGTTTGTTTTTTTTTATCTTCAGAATTATGTAAAGATAGTATGGGTTTAACATAAGGGAATATACTGATTTTTATTTTATTTTTTTTCCCTTGGTTGTTCATTTATGTGTTTCTATTTAGTAATCCTGTTTGGCAAGATGGTGAATGTGATTGATGGGTGTTTTATGCAAAAGTGATCACTTTGCTGCTTATCAGAATAAAGTCTGTGCGGCAGATATAGGATGTCTTGTGTCTTTTCTTCATATTTTTTTTTTTTTCTCCTCACTGTGTGTCCAAACATCATAGTTTTCCAAGAGAAATGTTGAGTCCCTGGTAATAGCCAGATGGTAGAGGAGCCTTCGAAAGGCCGGCCCCAGGGGAAGTGCAGATATCTGGTTTCAGGTGTAGTGATATTGCAAGCTGCAACCTTTGCAAGAGGTTAAAATGCCCGCAACCTACTGACCGTGTGACTTTTATCGCTTCCTCCCAGCAGATGGAGAATTTTATTCAAATGGTAGGGATTAATGGAGGACTTAATTGAACAGGAAGTTTTTCAGCCATTCAGATGATGGCTAAAATGATCCATACACTGTTCCTTCTGACATCTCTGCCAGAAGTAATCTCGGGCTTTGTGGCTAGTGCAAGTGGCGTTTAGGGCGAAGGTGAAAGATGGCAAGAATTGAGGTACATGTGTTTTTCTGAGATTGGAAAACAAGAATGAAATGATCTGTAAAATAACTTTTTTTTTTTAAAAAAAAGCACAATTGCAGAGAAAAGGCTGCTCAAAGCAAAAAGAGAATTGTCCTTCAGTCACAGAGCTTTGATCTTACATCCTTTTGAGTTTTAGCAGTTGGTCAAATTACTAGGGAGGGAGCTGCTGATATGTTTGGTATTATTTGGCAGATCGTTCACCGTTCAGTCTCAATCTGCAACCGTTTTGAAGAGAAATAAGGAACAAAGAACAGCACTGAATTTATCGGGAACCGGGATTTTGGGTAGTGTCGGAGGGCATCGCATGAGTAAGGATCTGGGAAGCTTTGTCACCTGAACCGTGCTGGTTTTGTTTAGCGTCTCCTGGTTGGGAACTGGGAAGCAGACAGGTTTTGCAGATGTCCCTCAGATGTCTGAGAACAATATTCTTCTAGTATCGTTTCAGTGAAGTTGTACAGTGTGTTGTGCTAAAAGTAGCTTTGACTTCTGTGTAATTAAATAGGGGGAAAACATGCAGATTTTATGAAAATGGGCAGTTTTAACATTCTGTAGGCTGTCTTCCAGAGGGTGGGAAATCTTTTTATAGGCCCAAAAATACTTTTGAAAAAAATATCTGTGGTAGATAACAAGGTCCCTGTTACATGTAATCCAACTCAGACAGTAGGATGGTGTTACAGAGCAGGTGAAGTGAAAGGGGAGACCATTTTGCATCCCTCGGCTTCCCCGTGCTGGCTTTACTGAATACCAGAAAACTGGGAGGATTGCTTCGCTCTTCCACCTCCGGCCACTCCAGGCAACGGGACATTGCCAGTAGTTGGAGATGGTGCAAGTGAACTGGGAATTACATCCTCCTTCCAGTGTGGAAGGTGGTTGTTAGTGTGGAGTTCACCTTGTTTACTTCCAGCACATGGGACAAGGTTTAATGTGAAAAAATAATTCTATTTTTGTGGTTTTCTCCTTGAAGAAAAGTTTGTCAGGACATAATTCTCGCTCAGACGTCTGCTAGTGGTTATTAAAACACAAGCAAATGTGAACAAGTTAATATTTTTTTTTTTTTTGCCCTGCTGCTGTGGTTTTGCATTTCGATTTTTCTGGCACGTGGTGGTGCTCTTCTTTGTGCAACAGCGTGGCATAAAATGGCAGGCCTAGCCTAAAGTCCCTCCTTGGTGACGTGCCTCCTTGCTGGGGTGGGGTGGTGGGTTTGGCTCAAGCTGAGAAGCAGGAGTCTTGGGTCACGCTACCAAAAAAGAGGGGGAACCCCCATTTCTGGATGCAGGAACCAGTAACTCAAGTCTCCGTTTGCCGAGTGCTTCTGTAGGCATCCGGGCTCAGCTTGCAGCTTGCAGGGCACTCGGTGAAGAGAACCAAGTATCAGACAGAGGGGAGAAGCGGTGCAGAAGAAGAACGGCTCCAGAGCACGTGCGGAGGAGTGGGAAGCTGTTGAAGCTGACGGTGCTGCTGAAATAAGTGCTCATCAAACGGCGCTTGGTCCTGATCCACACTAATGCCCTGACTCCCACTGTAGCTTAGTCCTGTAGCCAACTTGTCTGTTCTAGTGTCGTAAGCTGTCTCTAGTGAGCAACCTCTGCGGTATGCATAGCCCAAAGAACAGCAAGGCAAGAGACGTATCCAGGACGCAGCCCCCTCCCAATGGACTGCTGTGATACATTGCTGTGCCTTGTCCCTCCTCAGCGAGGACACTTTTGCATTATTACCATGCGTATTTGTAGCTAGTGTTGAGCATAGCTGAGCTGACCCCGTTGAATGGTGATGGTGAGGGTGTCAGCAGTAACCAGGACCTTGGGAGGGGCGTTTGTAGGACCCACAGTGAAGGGCCTGCAGCCGTGTTGGTAGATTCCCATGTGGACTGATGAATTTGAAGGCTTAGCCTGGGTGTCTTTATGCAACCTGCAGTGTGGTTGCAGCGTAGACGCAGCTGGAGTACAACCCATAGCAGTCCAAGGTTAAAGTACCTGTGCTTGTGTTCGTAGACTAGAAATGAAGCTACTCCAAAATGGAAATTTTTAAGAACTATTGCAGGACAAAGGAAGGGTGGCACCACCTGTCTCCAGTATTCAGAAGGATCTCTTCTGCCATCTATTGCCACGTATAGCTCACCACATGCCTGTATGGAGGAGAAAAAATTCCTGTCCAATCTCAGGTGGGACAGCCCTGGAGAAAGTGGATTTAAAAAAGCTATTGTCTTGCTGAAATAGATTGTCCAGATCCTACACTTAGAGAGGAATAGGCCTTTGGACCTGGATTTATGGGCAGTCTGTAGGACAGTTACTGTAGTGTGATCTGATGACAAAGGCAGCTAACTGTAGGAAAACAGCTTCTTGGGAGCTTCGTTCAGCTGCCATATCCTCCTTTGGCCATGCTCCCATGGTGCCTTCTCCCTGGGCAGCAGCTGATAAACCTTCCTGTACTTGCCACAGCCACCAGCACATGGGATGGGTGGAAGTGTTTGAGTAATTAATGTACTTAAATCTCAATCAACCTTTCTCCAGATACTGGAGGCTGGGCTGGAAGCATCCCATTGTTGAGATACTTGAAGGTCAATGTGTGGTTTTGGAATTGTATTGTGCTGGAGTTGCGCCTTGGTAGCTCGGAGTCCTGTTTTGGTTTGAGCATGACAACAGAGCTCACAACCCTGCGTGCAGTTGTGTACAATAAGCACGGACTGTTCTTGCATCAGGTCCAACTAAAACCGGTTGCAGCAGTAGAATGAGAGAAGACCCATGCTCCTGGAGAAGGGCTGCAAGCTTGAGTAATAACACGTTTGGTTTTTTGCGTTCGTTCTTGTTCCTCTTTGCTTCTGTGTATCCTGAGGTCTATGGAGGGGACTCAGGTTCACACTGGGAAATCCTACTTGCTACATTAGGGTAGCGTCAAAATTCTCTGGACACCGTGGCTGGTTTAGGACAAAACCCCAGGAAATTTAGTACTCGGTATGGTTCATCCCACTTAAGGCTGTCTAGACCACTGAAACACATGAACTGCCTGGATCCGTAGCTGAAATCTGAGTGCAGTGTTAGTTTTCCACAATTTCTTCTGTACCAGCTGATATGGACCTCAGCCTAGCAGACGAGGTCTGCGTCCCTATGTCATTGGGGCCCCTTTATATGCGAGGTGGACTGTATACCAGGCTCCTGTATGGTGGCCGGAGCTGTCCAGTTCCTCCACAGTTAACGTGGTAGGAGGTGGTGGACAGTGTCCAGCAGCTTTTAAGAACTCCCACTTTGCCCAAGGCTGCCTTGCAGGTTGCTTTAACAGCCAGTTATTTCACTTAGTGGGTATAAAATCTCTCCGTTAAGCTGCATGAAGTGAGGCGGTTTTGGAGACTGCAAATACCTTCTTGTGATCAGTAAGCACGGTCAGAAAAAAGAGGTGATAGTGGAATTAATGGTAATTTGAGCGGGTTTTAGCAAACAAGTTTAAGTTGCCAGCTGTACTTTGAACTAGCCATTAAGAATATGGGTTAGCTCAATTATCATTCATTAATTGTCATTCCCAGGCACCTTTCCATTGTTTGCAGGAGAGGAGGTTCTCCGAAAGCAACTGCTTCCCATTTAAAACAAACACAAACAAAAAAGACCTAAAGGAAAATGTGCATCCATTCATTGTGGCTAAAGTTTTAGAGCAAGAAGTGTTATTTATGGAAACGTGCACTGTTAGGCTCAACAATCAAGGACTTGAATGGAGATGGGCTTAGTATTTATTTTACTTTCACTTGAGAATTTAAGGCTAGTTTAAAATCGTGTTGTTGATTTAGGCCCAATTTTAAATTTTTGGACTGCAGAAGGTAAAAACGATTGAGTGCATAAAGGGCTCAGTAAAAATAGCTTCTGAAATTTGTTGCGTTTAACCATACTGGAATGTTTTATTTACTGAAAATAAACCCAGATTCTTCTAATCAGCTGACGGGATTAAGAATTATACGCTTACCTAGTCGTACAGGTCTGGGTGGTGTCTTGGATTACATGATCTTACAAATCGTGTTTTGAGGGAGTCATGTCTTAGGGTGACCATGCGCTTTGCAGCGCATACCTGCGCTTGGTGGCTGCATGGGTGGGAGCGACCGGGTCTCTTACCCTCTAGTTCCTTCCTGGTACGGGCACAGATAGTGACTGAATCTCGATTTCCACTACTGCAAACTTGTTGGCAGCAGCGACCAAGCCGGCACGTTGTTGAACTGGGCAACGGATCCCACTGATAGAGGCAGAAAATACCACCCCAGAAGCTTAGGGGGATGTGGGAGAGCAAATGCGGTTCAAAGGACTGCTCCGTGCGCCCGCTTGCTCTTCTTGGGGTGATGCCGTCGATGCACCTGACGTTGTAACGTGGGACACAGTGGTTGCGGTGGTTTGTGAAGCCAGGCAGGTGGAAACGCTGCCGAGTACTACCGGAGCTAACATTTGCACTCAAGGGTGCTCCAGGGAGAGCCAACAAGATCTCCTTGTATTCTGAGGGCAATTCCAC
>NW_009592993.1:68238-75973 GCF_000690535.1 Cariama cristata | reverse complement strand
TTTTGGGGCGACTTCCCCCCCCCCCCCCCCTTTTTTTTTTTTTTTTTGCTTATTCAATTAATACTTACCCTCACAGTTGAGGGGGGGGAGTTTCATTTAAATTTTGGCAGTATTGATGGAGACAACTTGTTGGTGGGAATTCTAGAGCCCTGTTCTTGTGAGCTGGCGATCCTCTTGAGGGTTACGATTTGGAGGGAATGTCTCGGGCTTGTTCTCAGGAGTGAAAGGGTGAAATGAACTTGGCTGTGCTTTCCGCTGGCACGTGCGATAGTGATAAGGATTTCCGTGAAGAACGGTACCTCCAGCACCAAGTTTTGCATGCTCACCTTGGGCTTGCTTAGGAGTGCCTGTCACGTGGTTGATTTTTGTTTGAGCTGGAAATTACATGCTTGGTAATCATCCGATCTCCAGCAGATGCCTGGCTATTAAAGCCTAAATGACTGGTTTGGGTTGTGTGGTTTTTTTTTTTCTTTTTCTAAAAAGAGGGCAGAACATATCTACAGCCTATCACTTTCAGATACGTTTACCTTGATAAATGAAGCTGCACACACGAACGAATCTTTGCATACAGGCACGTTGTGCGCTAGACCGAGTGTCTAGCAATTAAACCGAATGTGTAAATTGTGTATCAGCTCTGATGAGGACAAAAGATGTCGTGCTTCAAACCCGATCTACGTCAAGGGTAGGGAGAAGTAAAACTCGGAGAGAGCTGTTTCGCCAAGGCAGCAAAGTGTCATAGTAAGGAAATAACTAACCTAGGTACACGGCGGAGGGGAAACTGTAATGATATTAGCACAGAACGGTCGGCACAAAAGCAAAAAGCGGTGAGGTAGAGCGCCTGTCCGTGCCGGAGACTTCCGTGTAATGGGTACTGGTGGGTGATGGAAGGAGAACCCTAATGCCCGACGTGACTGGGGGTAGCTGTTTGGGATGGTCGGGTTGAGCCAGCAACGTGGGAATGGTCCCACAGAACTTACCTCAGCTCTATCCGTGCAAGGACAAACCCCTGATTGGAAAAAAGTAAATACACAGGGTGCTGCGCGTCTGCTGCCCAGATTGGGAGGCCTAATACTGAGGAAAGTCTGGCAAATGCAAAGCCTAACGGAGCACACACGACAAACCTAAGCTCTCCCGGTTTAGAAGTGTGTTTTGATAGAGGACGGTTTGTCAGCAGCTAGCCTCGGATCAGGCGGTAAGCGAGTCTGTATTCCTAACTATCTACACAGTGTTTGGTGAAAACTAATACTAGCTTATCGCCGCTAGGTAATAGTAGCGATTTTAATGCGATAAAAGTAAATATCTACATTGCAGTTTCAGGAGGAGAGGCGACAAAAGCAAAGTAAACCAAATACCAACGCTGCTTTTAGAAAGACAGAGGCATAGATTCCTTCTCTTTACCTCGCTGGCTGCTCACTAGCAGCTCCGAAAGTGAAAAACGCGCTGCATTGAAAGGGGAAATGGGAATTAATCACGGAACTGTAACACTCCAGCAGCTACTTAAGCTATGGTTCCTATAGAGTTTGGAAATCTAACTCTAGTGGTGCCGTTATAAAGAAGAAGGACATAAACATCACGCTACAGAAAAGCGGGAAACAACGAAGGCAAATGTGAAGTTCGAGGAGTGAGTGAAAGGTGGTGAGAGCACACAGCGAGCAAGTGTTGTAGCACATAACAAGCAGAAGTTTTGTGAAAACCTGCAGATTGCTGGAGATGAGAGAATGCTTGGAAAAAATGGTTTGTTTTGCAAATCCCTTCCCAGTTTGAGATGCTTATGAGGACAGCTTCGCAACCCCAGAATTTACTATAAATACATTAGTATGAATACACATGTATTATCAATTCAAATGTGCATATTGTTCTTTGTGTGTGTTTTATAGTACTTATGCTTTGCTTTTGCCTAGGACTTACGGAGTAATAAACTGCAAATAGATTTTTTTGTATCGATGTACAACTAAATCTTGCAAACTGGTAATTTAAGACTTGGTTTGTAGCTAACACAGCATGTGCTGTTAGCTGGAGTATTAACGTTTACTAAATTTAACACAGACTGGTATTACCAGCCGAGCTTTGCTTTGCAAAGTAAAGACTGCCTTTGTGTAGTAGGTGTTTTCTTCCTAAACATGTCCTTTTCTACAAGTTAAAGGAATGGTGCTAGGATATTCTATTTTAAAAGACACGTCTGAAGTATTTTTAGCTAACACAAACTGTAGTGTTTTGATTATAAAGAATGCAGTTTGCTTAAAATATTCAACTAAAAATAAATTCCAGTCTAGAAAAGCTTAAAAAAGTATATTTTGTGTTGGAGAGAAATGTTTTGTACCCCAGGCTGAGTTTGTACACTTGGGATGTTTTTGTTGTGGAGTTTTAGTCTGTAATTTGCTGTCTCAGACCTAGACAGTCGGTTTGGTAGAAGAGAAGCGTACCAGAAGGAGGTGAGGCTTTTTTGAACTTGGTGTCATGGGTAGGTGTTTAAAGTCTCTCAAAAGCAGTAGAAGGAAAATAACATTCTGTTGAGAGAAGGTGAATTACTATTTATTTTTAAATAGTCTGGGTAATTTCTGGCTGCGTGTTGGGTGTTTGTATGGTGTTTAGATGTGGTATTATTATTTTGAGTTCTTCCCTCATCATTCTCCTTCTTGCAAAGTTTTTTCTGTTTGTGTATTTGCAAGTCTTGTGTAGCGTACACCCTTTTGATGAGGACAGAGCGAGCAGTTTATTTTGAGGATTAGCCGGTAGTGTTGCATGGGGTTGTTGTGACCCAAGTGCAGGACCCAGCACTGAGCCTTGTTGAACCTCATACAGTTGGTCTCAGCCCATCGATCCAGCCTGTCCAGACCCCTCTGCAGAGCCTTCCTACCCTCCAGCAGAGCAACGCTCCCACCCAGCTTGGTGTCATCTGCAAACTGACTGAGGGTGTAGTCAGTCCCCTCCTCCAGGTCATTGATGAAGATATTAAACTGGCCCCAGTACCGAGCCCTGGGGACCACCGCTGGTGACCGCCCACCGACTGGATTTAACTCCATTCACCACCACTCTTTGGGCCCGACCACCCAGCCAGTTTTTTACCCAGCGAAGAGTTCGCCCATCCAAGCCACGAGCAGCCAGTTTCTCCAGGAGAATGCTGTGGGAAACGGTGTCAAAGACTTTACTGAAGTCCAGGCAGACAACATCACGCACACAAAATGTCTTTCTGAACACTTTTACCACTTTGTTACATATTCTGCCTTGCTCAGGAGTGCTGCGTGAGTGAGTATGACTGGCTGCTAGGCTTCATCTAGTGTAACCACAGTGGAGGGGGGTACCTCCTTTTTTGGCAGCAGCTTCACACTTATATTGGATTAAGTGTAACGTGAAACTGTACCCGAAATAATTGGTTTTATGCTTCTAGAGGTTTTCATGGGGACGTACGAGGTTATTAAGATGCATACACTCCTTCACAAGGAAACAGTTTTAAGTAGTTGCCCATGTTTTGGAATGTATATGTTTTTCCTTTGCTGGCCCACCTTTGAAACTGGTCATCTTTACTCAAACCTGGAGCAAAGGCTGCTTTAAAAGCTTGGCTTTTGTTTCCTAACCTTGATGCCTCATCCCAGTGTGTTGTAGCTACAGAATAGTTTCTTGCTCACCTCTGTACACCCTCAGGCACTGAAGTAGAAGCCTGCGGAGCACATGCCTATCCGTGCAAAGAACAGTCGTCTTTGCAGAAACCCAAGGGATGCTGCAGTCACAAGAGGGTGCCTTCATTTACTAGCGTTCATACGCTGAATTGGTGATGCTTACACCCTGGAACTGGTCAGCGTTTTAATAAAAAATGGATATTTCATAAGGAGCAGGCCTGGTTTTGTGGCACTGGTGAGCTTAAACCAAGCAGAGGGAAGTACAGCAAACATCAACAGAGGTGTGGGAGGAGAAGCATCTGAAGGCACATCTGACCGTATAGCAACAGTCTCCGCAGCCTCCCTGGGGAGTCGGCAGAAGTTCACGGTCGTAGCCTGAAGTTGGGTGGAGGGAAGACCTGGTGTTTTCAGAGTCCTTGCTGAAATGAGGGGCTGCTGCGGGAGCAGGGTGGGCAGTGAAGAGCCGGTGATGCTGCCAGACCAGATTGCGCATGCCGTGGGAATTGGGCAAACAAAACGAGCGGGGAGTTGTTTGTACTGGGGAAGGACAGCTAGCAGGGAGTGTATTTTCAAAGAGAGACTGAACCAAAAGTACTTTCAATTCACTAAATCATTCCATGTCCATGCTGAACTCACGAGTCATTCCCTAATCCTCTTTCAGCTCTCTAGGGACTGATAATAGGGATGCTGCAAACAGCCTGGGCCAATCCTTGCTGCAAAGGGTTAATTTTGAACCATGAAACAGGCTTAACCTTTACTTTTTGGGGTGATGGTGGTTGTGGAGTCCTCCCCACTGCTTATCTTTGATCACATGAGATTTGAGCGAGTAGTTTCAGAGATGCAGAGGGTGGATAGTGTATGTTTTTAATGGCTGAGCTGAGGAAGCACATCGATGGGGAAAAGTCACTGCGCAGATGAGAGCAGCAGGCAGAGTTGCTTGCTAACCTTTATAGTCTGTTTTTTGGCGAGAATGTGTACGCTTTGTGCAGAACAGAAGCCAACACAAAACATTTTTTCTCTGGCCGCATGTGTGCTTTTGGTGATAGAAATGTAGCTGGTTGAAATTAAAATCCCCTTCGTCCTGAGCAGGAATCCTCCATCTGCTTGAAGGAATAGAGCTTTGCAAGACAATCTGAGTAATTTTGGGGATATGCAGGCAGATCTATACCAGACCTTCATTCTGGAAAGACAATTGTTCGTAGATATGAGGAAATATATGTCTTCAATAGTCTTTTAGTTCCAGTTCACAAATTAGAAGCGCCACGATACAAAAAATTACAAACACCATGGCGTATTTGCCATTAAGGAGATGAAAATAAGCGGTAAGAATGGCTGGTGTGTTGTGTTGTGTGGGGAGGTGGGGGTTGGATAGAGCGGACATGGACATTTATCCACTGTTTAGGGAGAAAATTGCTGAATGTTACTTTGGTTCTCTGTTGTCATTAGGGGATGTGTGTATATGTATACAAACACTGCTGGGATTTTCAGTTTTATTTTTTTTTTTCTATTTTAGCCATGAAATTGCAGAAGTTTAAAATACAGTAACGAGCCTCTTCTTACCCAACTGCTTAAGTTGAATACCCGTGAAAAAGAGGTTTGCCGATTACGTGTTTCATCCACACTGAACAATAACCCTGCTTTCCTTAAGTCATAACAGTCAAGCCTGCCACGGAGTGACAAGACCTGGCTTTTCCTTCAGTGTGATTTGATACACGTTTCAGTTTGACATTATGTAAATACTCTGCTATTAGGGACGAAAATGACATAAAATTGCATCCTTTCTCAATGAGGTTTTAAGTTCGTTCAGTAGCTTCTCTCCGTTTTGAAGCTGTAATAAAGATCATAATTAGAATCCGAGTTGCTTAAGTGAGAAATTAGCATGTTCTTAAATGCTGAGCCGAGCCAGGTTCCCAGTGAGACCCCCTCCGGGTATCTGTCCTACCCCAAAGCGTTTTCCCTAATATCAATTTGCGTTCTAGACGTATTAAAGAAAATCATATTCATTGCCACCTAGCAGTTAATCAGAGCCTTCAGATAGGCTTGAAATAATTTGCAGCCTAACTGCCGAAACCACCTGCATCCATTCATTTCCTACAGCCGTACCCGGGCACGCACCAAAAGTTACCGGAGAGTGTCAGTCTCACCCAGTACCAGGACTGAGACAAATTCACTCCATGCATGTCCTTTGTTCTTACAAATTTGTCACAAATATACTTAAGCCCGCCCTAGACCTCCTTGCTTACTGTTTTCTGGGCTGTGGCCAAGGGAACAGAAATCTAATGGCTTTTACTTGATATTCTCCCTGTCAAAAATATATTTCCCTAAAGGTTTTGATTTGTTTTTGTAGAACTGGGCACTGATATAGATATGTTACCTATTAATATATATTTTACTGTGTAAATAAGATTCTAGCAGATTGGAATAAATTAAAACCGTAGTGGTGCTAAAATAAACCTCATTTGTAAATGAATTAAAAACAAGAAGCAAAGAACACTAACACTTTAGGAAAAAAGACATTTTCATGATGCAAAATACAGATTTAATTTCCAAATAAGTGAATGGTAAACTGTAATTGTATGATGTGCAAGAAAATACTCGGAACATATGAAATAGTAGTCGCAGATTTTATAGTCAAGATGTTCCCTTTCTGGTTTTCCAAATTGTCGCAGAAGATACCAAAGGATAAAGCAAATAAAATCCTGTCTTTGCAATTGACCTAGTTGGCTGGATGATATTGGTGGGAGATGGATTCAGATCTCTCTCTCTGTGTTTTTTTTTTTAAATGGTGAATTTTTGTGATCTGATGTCTCTCCTGCGAGTTCTACCTAATGTGCTTCTGATACGCTCTTGTTTCCACAGGCCAAGGCTGCAAGCACAAAGGAAGTTTGCTCAGTCCCAGCCAAACAGTCCCAGCACAACTCCAATAAAGATAGTGGAGCCGTTGTTACCCCCTCCTGCCACTCAGATTTCTGACCTCTCCAAAAGGAAGCCCAAGACGGAAGATTTTCTCACTTTCCTCTGTCTTCGAGGTAGGAGTCTTGCAGCAGCCTGGGGACAGTCTCATTCAAAGAACGAGCTGTAGCACTGCACGGCCAGTAGCAGCTAGACAAGTGTAGCGGTACTACACTTGACTACATTGTGTGCATTTCAGCTCTCAGCAATTTGACTGTATCTGCAGCAGGAGCATTTGAGTTCCTGGTTGTAGAGACCACAAAACGAGGCCAGTAATAGTGCAAAAGGAAATTGTTTATATGCTTAGCACTCTGTTATCCTGAATGGGTTTTTGTCTCGGTCTCTTAAGTCCTCCCCATCCTCCTTTGTTTTGTCTGACTATAAACTGAAGAAGTGCTTAACTTGCCTGAGTACTTGTTCCTGCAAGAGGAGAAATCTGGTTGGAAATTCCCTTTCTCTACCTACTCACTGTCCTTTATTGTTCAATCTGAGTGCAGCTTTTCATCTGATAGCGGGTGAAGGGGTTGCTGCTGTTCTCAGCTGCCCCCAGAGCTGGATTGTTCCCATGGTGATAATTAAAAGAGATGAGCTCCTCCACTCTGCAACCCAAGTGCAGACCAGGCACCTGAAGTTGTACAGCAGGATACCCGAATTCTCTCCCAGTAACAGGTGCCTGAGCCTGGCTGGAGCTGTACTGTGTGTGTCTGGGATCACTGGTGCGTGTCTGTGAGCCTGCATGTCAGACTTGGGAACTTGAGCGTGAGGTACAGCTGGCTGACTGGATTAAGCTAAAGAAGGAGACTTTACCCGAGTGGACATTTTTCTTGGGACTTTCCATGGCCTTGTGTCCCAAGTCGTGTACCGAAGATGGCATCTTTCAGTTTAATCTCCCAATTGTCATGTTAGCTCTCATGGTGTTGGCTGTTTTGGCAGTTGCCCCATCTATCCCCTTAGCTAGTCACTGCTCCAGCCTCGATGTGCTGGAACAACATCTCTTGCTGTTGTTGTGTTTCATTACCTGCTGAAAGGGTGTGCATTTGTTACAGGTAGGGCTTGTCTGCAGAAGCCTTACCTCATGGATTGAATCCTTCAAAGCTTGTGTTTTGAACTCCCCTTTCCAGTTCTGAGGTTGCTGTTGCATCTGCAAGCAGCACTGGTCACCACCA
>NW_009592993.1:57289-68207 GCF_000690535.1 Cariama cristata | reverse complement strand
CACCCGTATCTTCCTTCTGAGGCTTTCTCGCCTTAATGCAGCATGGTTGGTTTTCTTTTTTCTTCTCTTGAGATTTTAGGCTAGTGGTAGCTTTAGACTGGTTGCTAATTTGTCTGTCTTGACTTTGGTTCGATATGGAGCCTCCATCCTGTTGGGACTTCTGGTAAAGCAGGTGGGTGGAAGGGATGGAGGGGGGTGGTTTGCTAGCTTTTCTGTTTGTTTAAAGGATTGCGAGGAGCAGAATTTAATGGAGTTTAAAGCGGCATCACAGTCCTCTGAAATTTAATCTGTGGAAATGTATTTCTAATGTAGTCTGCTGTGAGGTTGATCAGTCTGTTGGCAGCATGTCACTGCCGTGATCTGGGCCAACTGCCACAGTTGTTGGTGGGAAAATTCAGATGGTGGGGAGGGGTGTGTGTGTGTGTGTGTGTATGTGTGTGAGCACACATGGCTGCATTCACACACTTGTTTCCGCTGCTTGCTAACTAAGCATGTGTTATTTATAGCTTTGAAGGCACTTGCACTTAAAAGAAAGGCAACCTGTGTGGGGATGTGACTTATCTCCATTTTTATTTCCTACTGTCTCTTAGCATTCTGCTTTAACAATGCAAATGGGAACCACGGGTGCTTTTGTCCTATTCCAGTGCTTCATTCAGAAGGTTTGTTGTGTGTGTGGTGGTTTTTTTTTTTATTTTAATTTTAATCAGTGGCTGTTTAGCTCTTGCACCTGTAATTTTCTTCTTTGTTATTCATCTGTAGAGTAATTGATGTTTTGTACTGTCAATTAAGAACTTGCGATTCATTCCTAATTTCTTCAGTATGCAGGAGTACTCATATATTTCAGACAACATGTGTGTTCAGACGGCGAGATCCCAATTACAATTATGTTAAAAACCACGAGGGAAAATCTGCTCCGAGTGCCACATGTGGCATGTTCTTGGTCTGCTTAAACAGGCTGAAGAAAAGCAGAAAGGGGAAGCTGTCGGCTCTGTGTTTCAGCACCTCCACAAGCTTGTTGCTCCATCACCCCTGTATAAAGCCTGAAAAGAGCCGGTAAAAACAACGGGGGAAATCTTCTTGGGCATCTGCTACCTGGATGCATTTCTGTGGAGGAGTAGGAGAGTGGCTGCAACTTGCGGGGAGAAGGAGTGGAGTTGTTGAGATGGGTGTTAGCATGGTTCTGACTTCGGTGTCTGAACTGCTGTGTCCTTCAGGAGGTCTTGGCTGCCTGAGATTGTGCCTGTTCGATCCCTTGGGAGGTTTGGCTCCAGGTGGTTGTCTCTCTTGATGTGCCCATTGCGAAAAAAGAGGTGGAAGGTGGTTCTTAATATGTTTGCAGGGAGTTCGTGTAGCAACCTGTGGGTACAGGGGGCTTCCAGGGCACTGGTGGGCTTAGCTTGGTGGTGCTCTTCTGGTGGTACTCAGTGAGCCAGCTTGCTTAAGCCTTGCCTAGGGAAGACTTGTGATTTTTTGGGAAGGGATTTGTTTTGGTTTTGAACCTCTATGCCATTATTTATCGAAGTGTTGAGGGATTCAGAATTGCTTGCATGGTACGACGTGTGGTTGTTCTGACTTCTGTCCAAATATGTCTGCCCAGCCTTGGCTGTTTACGCTTTTGTTATGAAATGCAACCTACAATTACATGGAAATAACGAGTACACTCACAGGGTCTAAGTTCAGCGCTTTGAAAATTGTTTAGTAGTAAGTGTAGTAGTGATAAGATCCAGGACAGTAAATCTACATGTTTGTGTAATTTTTTAATTTTTTTTTTAAATTTTTTTTTAAAGTTGGAACTCTCTTAGGTCCTAGTCATTCAAAATGCTCTGATGATGCAGTCTCTGCGTTCATGACCAAAGCTTTTCTTGGGCAAGGGAGTCTTCTCCATGAGTGGTGGGCAAACAACTCTGCGGTCATGTCTCTGTCTTTGTCCCACCACACCCAGCAGCAGGGTCAGAAGCAGAGTGTAAATTTGTGGCACCGTGTCAGCGTGTACTTTCATTTTCTGTTTTTAAACAGAGATTTTAAAATCCCATCACCGCTAGAAGTTCACTTTTCGGTACTCTGGGGGATTTATTTTAAGAGGCAGCAGCTGAATTCTGTGAGTGATGGAGCAGTACTGTCATGCGACAATGTGGAATAAAGGCTCTTGACGTGCATAAGGTCCCATACTTAGGAAGAGAAGTCCCATTTACCTGACCTTCCACTATATGTCAGAAAATCTGATTCAAATCACTTTTATTTACTTTTTTTTTAGCATCCTGCAGTTTCCGAGGGAGATAATTAACCGAGATGACCTGCTTGGTTTCATTATCCAGGATAGTAGGGGCTTTAGACATATTTCTAATTAGTTTGGTTTTTGAACTCTTGATTTGATAATACAATGTACTAATTACTTCTTAAAAGGTAAGCAGAGCAGAATGAAAAAGCTGTAACAGTTGGTGAGTATCTGGAATACATCTAACTGACCAGACTTGGCAAGACTCCCCTGCTTTCTATTTATTTTAAACCCACCCCCCTTTTTTTTTTTATAAATTTTTATTAAATTGTGACCTAGAATTTCCAACACCAGAAGGAAGGGAATAGCACAGATATCTCTGAAGTGTTTGTCTGCAGCATTCTTATCTTTAAATAGCTTCTTTGAAGGAGCCCAAATGCCCTTTGCCAGAGGCATAATTAGTATCTTTCAGCAGTCCACGTAGGTACGTGTGTGTCATCTCCGTGCGGTTGTACAACGGCTTTCACTTTTACTGTACTTTCTGCCTCTGATCAAATTTTTCTTAATAGCTTCCGTTACAGTGCATTTAAGTTACCTTTACTCTCCGTAATTATTTATAGGTTAAAAATATTGCGAGTGAAATAATACAGGGCTAGAGGGGGAAGGAGAAACAACTCCCTGTGAGCAATAGATCTTTGGCAAAAGGTGATAACAGGAAGGCTGTGATTAGGAGACTACATTTTAAGAAGTTTTCCCATGATCAGTTTTCTAATTAAGCCAGGCCTCTGGGAGTTACGTGCTAGAGAATTTCACAGATTCCTAAATAAAGATGGTTTAATTGAGATCTCACAAATTGAGTTTTCAGGCTCTTCTAAAAACTGTTCTGCAAAACGCATGACTGTTTGTTTTCTTTGAGTACTGCAATGACTTAACAATCTGATGATTTATTACGATTGGGCAAAACCAAAATAGAAAATATCTCTGTAGCACCTTTGGACAAACTTCAGTAACTTCTAAATCTCAGTGCCCCAGTCCTCTCGCAGTTTGCTCTTAAACAGGCTTTTTATTTTTTTAAAACCTTGTTTGGGTGGGAGGCTCAGGGGCCTTTGGTCCCAGTCTTCTCTCTCAAGTCTTCATAGGAGGGATTGCCTGTGCCAGTAGATACCTGCAGAGGTTTTCCGTTACAATGGGAGAGCCCCCAAAATGAAGAACGGGAGCTCATAATTTTGGGCACCTTAGACAACAATTGTTAATTTGCCTAGCTTTTGACGAGGCAGAAGGTGCGCTTGCCTGGTAGTTCAGTAGCAATAGGCACGCTCGACTTTGAGAGCTGGTGATTGCATCCATCACATTCTTCAAGCAGCAGCCTCCCAAGAGGGCACGTTGCCACCATGGAGACTTGCTCAGCAGATCAGAGTAAGCACAGTAAATAGCACAGCAACTTGATTAGGCTGGAGGCAAAACAATGAAATGCTGACGCTGTCCAAAAATGTGAGCTGCTTTCCAGGCTGGGTTAGTTTTTATAATTCCAAAATAATACTAAAACGTACAATAATTTGTTTAAAATGCCACAAGACTTTTTATCGATTTTGTTGTTAATAATTTGGTATTTGAGACTAAAATTTTAGGATGGATTAAAAACACAAGAGTAAACTTCAAGGTGTGGAATCTTAAATGCACAAGCCATTTAATAAGAATAAGTTTGCGTTTAGCACCTGTAATCTCACAATTGTGAAGTTCTTTTATAAAGTTAAGAGTAACATTGAAGTCTAAAGTATGAGATATTTCTCACGTGTGCAGCGATTTGGCCCACCTGTGGAATATGCCGCTCTGGGCTGGTAAGGAACTCTGCCAGTGATTTAAGACGAGTAATTTAACCAGCGTTGGCAGGGAGAAGTGAATATGGGGGCTCGCAGCGAACAGCGTGTGCATGAAATACGCCGAGAGCGCCTGGCGACTGACACCGTGGCATTATTCCCTCCCCGGGGATGGGAGTGCTGCTGGAGGGCCATCCCTCCGGGCACGTGGCGGAGGATGCGTCTGCGCATCGGTGTGCGCCTACGGGGAGATTGAAGAGGTGGGAAGAGCTGCTGAGTGCAAGGTAGAGTAGCCTGTGTGTAGTACTACAGCTGAATCCCATTTTGGGGCCCCCTTTCTTGATGTTAATGATTCCAATGTCTACCCCTGCAAAAAGCCACAGGATGAAATTAACTTGTTGAAACAGGTTTTTTTTTGTACTTGCCGCGAGCTTGCTCTGAGTCCCTCGGCAAGCTGCTTAGGTTTTCTGTAAAATGAGGATAAATGTTTAACTCTGTATACAGGCATTGGAATAGCTCAGCATTGATTATGGATGAGCTACTGGCGTAAAATCTGAGTGCTGTGATGGCAGCAGCATTTCCAAACCTCGCTGCCTACTGGTTTTGGTGCTCAGGTGGGCAACAGAAAGTATTCTGGTGAAGGCAATTCCTACCTTTCCTCCCAGCCAGGAACCTGTGAGCTTGCTTCTGTAACCCGTGAACCTACCATAGGTTCAGTGCTCCCAGAAAGACGTATTTTGTGCTAGGGATGGGGCTCAGGATCTCTTGGGTATGAAACAGCCTAGTAACCTTTTGGGAATGGCAGCACGGTGGTTTGGGACTTGCAGAGTTGTTCATTCACGGTAGAGGGGAACGTAAAGTTGGGACTTGAAGTGTATGTGGGAAGGATTGTTTCTGAGGGTCACTGCCAAATCTAGCCAGGTTAGTGGAGGTAAGTTGCTTTGACATTGTCAGATACGAATTGTAGGTGTGAGAAGCACTCTACTTTTTTTAATATTCAGTAGTCTGTTGCTCTGGTGTGTGCTTTGTTCACTTTACAAAGTGAACCTTTTATTTTTTTCCTGCGAATTCATGCATTACCCCACCCTTACGCCATTTCCCTAGAAATGGAACAATTTTCTTTGGCTTTTTGCTTTTAGCTCTACTGCTTTGAAGAATGGACCAAGAGAAAAATGAGGTTTATGTCACTACACCAGCCGATAAGTTGACCATAACACTAAGCATCTTGTGATTCGTACGACGGCAGAGAAAGGGAGAGTTGGAGCATCGGTGTGTTTATGAGCTCTGTTTTATTTCTGTACTTGGGGTGGCATTTTCCTCCCTCTTGCTCAGGCACCGAGGAGCTCCGTCTGGGACTGTTCCTGCAGGTGGAGTCAGACAAGGGAGATACAATTGCTTTTTCATATAGAGCTTATGTAGTTCATTCGCTTTTAGCCTTGCTCCGTAAAACGACTATGAGCACGGGCATAAATTACATTTGTTCGCACTTCAGGGGCTTGGTGCTGTCCTGCCAAAATGTAATCAGTAGGACATATAATGAATGAGAAGCAGACCCTAAATTTGAAGCATTGAGATGCCAGTACCTTGGGAGCATTTGGGAGGCAAGGTTTTTCCACCTGCATACAGCCCCAAAATGGGGCTGTGTGTCAGAGGAGAAGCCAAACCTCTGGACGCGGCTCGTTGTAGGGCTTGGCATGCCGCGTGTTTATCGGGGCAGGCTTAAGTCCCGTGTACCTTGACCTGCCTTGTGCTTAAATCATTCTGATGTCTTAAATTGTTTTAAGGTTTTGCCAAAGCACATCTGGGTTATGTTTAATTGGGGCGGGGGTGAAAGAGTGGAGCTAGAGGGGGAGTTGGTGTAAATAATTCATGGAGAAGAATCCTCCAATTTTGCAGAAACCACAGCCCAAATTACAGAGAAGGCTCTTGGATTGAGATGATTTTTGTTGTGGTTGTAACATACCAGGGTTTGAATCCTGTCCAGATGAAAACATTTGGTTTGTACTTCAGTAAATATTGCAGAAATGCTGCCAGCTAATTCTGAAGAGTAATGAAATAGTGCTTTTGGCAAAGCGCGTGCACTTTCCATACTTCTGATTCCACTCTTCGGATCCAAATTTGGAGTTTTTTGAATGTGTTTAGCTAGTCCAAGACAAAAGTTAATGTAATTTAATGAGAAACGAAACATATCGTAGTTTAGGAGGGAAAATTGCACATTTGTCAAATAAAAAAAATTTAATAACCTCATTAGTCAAATAAAATGGCTGAAAAAGAGTATAGTTTATCTATTAATCAGGCACTTGCTGTGGAGGTCAGCGCATCTGTATGTGCAGGTTGCATAAGCATCGATTCTGCCTCCTGTTGGTAGCCAGCCTGAACTTTACACATGCAAAGGGTAACATCTTTCCAAGAAAACTACTAAAAGCAGCATCATGACTTAAAAAACCATATTTTACTTTGTACTTATTGTTGTGTAAGCATCAAATTATTGTAACAGAGGACATAAGATACATTTGTCATCCTTTCATATGCGTTAAGCAACACTTTGTGTATAGTTGTGCTAATTGTTTTTCCTATATAGTTAGGTTTTCTTTTGTGTTGCTCTCACAATAGGAGGGAAGGCAGAAGTACTCGAGAGAGTTTCAATAATGAAACGGCAGATACTGACGGAAACAGTTGCCAAACGTACTTCAAACCTCATTGATTAAAGAGCTGAGTATCCTCCCTTTTTGTAATAATTCATAGCTCATTGTAACCATGATGAGTGAATTTAAAAAAAGACAACTCACCATTAATGATTTTCTCAAACTTTGCCACCCACAGCAGTATCTGATCAGAGGAGCAGTAGCTCCTGCTCGGAGACTGGTGAGGAGAGGAGGGTACCTGGGGTTCTGGTAGCTCTCTGAGCTTTCCAGGTGGCTTGCCATCCCTCAGCCGCGGCAATTTGTTAGGCTTTCAACATCGCACGGCGAGGGCCAGCTTTGGTGATTTGGCCTTCCTGCAGTGATTTGGAGGAGGGGGAAGAGGGCAAGGAAGTTCCCTCCGGGTTGGTGCCTGGCCTTGGCCATAGCTTTTCTGCTCTTGACTGTGAGTTAACAGTGACTTGTTAAGCGAGAAGAGGTTAGTTAGAGGTTAGAAGAGCCTGTGTCCAGATCACGGCAGCAGGTCAACAGCGCTATTGGACAGATACTCCTGTTAAAGCCGCTCAATATGAGGTGTCCTTCCTGCTTTTACTGTATTTGTTACTATTGAACGTCAGTAAGTCTTTCGGTATCTCCCTTCTGTTGCTCCTGCAGCCTACGTCCGACTGCTAACTTACCTCTTGCCGCTTTCTCCAGCCCCCGCACGTCGGAGGCCCTCCCTTCTTCTGCGCCGCTGCTGCTGCACGCCCTTTCTTGCAGCTTACTTCTTCTGCCGTGGCTTCTCCTTCCTTCCCAACGTGCTGCGATTGCCTCGTCCAGTTCTTTGGTGATGGCACGTGCTTTTATGCAAACATTGATGCAAAACAAATCAGCTGCCGTGAGGCAGGGGGAAGAAAAGCATTTAGGAAGTGTGTGCCTAGACATCGTCAGGACAGAATGTAAAACGTGCAGCTCCTATGTGAGATTGGAAACATACTGCGTTTCATGTTTTGTTTAATAACAGTAAGTGATATATTAAGCTACACATTCAATAAGAAAAAGTGTGCATAGAAATTTTCCAAATCTTTACTTGAGAGCTTGTAACATTACATTACAGTTACAGCATTTATTAATGGACTTTAATTTCCTTAGTCTGGGATTTTAATCTGAGTCAGTTCCCTGATCTGATTCACCACATGGCCCCACAAAAAAATTATACTGCCACAGTCGAGGTGGTGGCACAGGAATAAGAACAAGAGGCCAGATGGAGGTAGATGCTCCGTAGACCATTTTTGATGCCAAGAAAAATGTCCATGCAGCCACCGACAGTCTAGATGGTTCCTTGTATGAAGAGTCTTCTGAATAAGTGGTGGCAAGTTAAGTTTTATTTTCTCGATTACCATCAGATTTGCTGAGTAAGTGGTTTTTTCACGCACCTGCTGACAGGGTGCGTGGCAGGGTGGGTTTCTCCGCGTGGAGGGCTGTTCCCCTGCCCTCTCCCTTCATCTACTGCAATGCCCATGGCTGCAGCTGCCTGCACAACTCAGGGGCTCCTGGCACAGTTGGAGACTTGTAAAACTCAATACAGCCACAGGCTCTCGTAACTCTCTCGCAGATTTTTCTGCAGTTTTCTTGGGGATGGAAAGTGAGGAAGAGGGGAATTATATACCTAGAGTGCTGAGACCTGGCATACATCGCCTCCCAGGCACAGATGTTGCCCTCTATCCAGAGCATTGCAGCTCTTCTCTTTTGTTGTTGGTTATTAATCAGATTCTAACATCCCTCGTTAGATTGCCCTGGGTAGGCTTTGGGAATCATGCTGTGGTGCTGGGGAGGGCAAGAGGAAGAGGATGGATGATTGCTCATCTTTACGCTGGCTGGCTGGCTGGCAAAATATGTGCAAAAATGATCTGGCATTGCTGCCCCATGGGTTTCTCTTGCTGAGTGTGTCCAGGCAAAGACAAAAATGTGCAGAATAGTGTGTTGTAAATTAAAAAAAAAAAAAAAAAGAAGCAAGCAAGCGCCTACAACTGTATGTTCTGTGAATGTGTGTGTATGTAAGCATCTAGTGAACCTGAAGTTTTCCCTATTCTCGTGCCATTTTGGAGCGTTTTTATCATGTTGCCGTCATACATCATTTTCATGATAAATATCTGTTATATATGGAGAAACCTGAGAGCAACAACCCTCAGCAAAGTCTGTCTGTAAACCGCCATGTTCTTAACTTGAGATCAAGACAAGCCAGATTTATGAGGAAGGGCAATATATTTTGTTAGACCAACTGATATAGCTGGAAAAAACAAACCGTCTCTTGAGCACATGTTCTTCTCCACATCTCCAGTGGCCTTAGACATTTGTGGCTACAATAACACTACTTAGTATTGTTTATATAAATTAGCAGCTTTGAGTAACGAACGAGATCCCCTGTACAGGTAGGCTATGGCGTCATATACGCGTCCCTGTCTGGTCTTGGAGATGATGAGGGATGTTTAGGGCAGGAATCTTTATTATAATAAAGAAGGTGGATAATCACCTAGCTTCCACTCTTAACATTGCAGCTTCACTCATATGAGCTTCGTTAGTTCTTCAGTCATGAGAAGTCCGAGTTTTATTTCCCTCGGTGGAGTTTTGGGCGGTTCTCTTAGCTCTTTGCTTGGTGTAAACCGCCAGTGCACATCAACCACTCACACACGGTAGGTGTTGCCTCATCAACATAGCTGTCATTCTTTTAGCTTGAATGAAATGACAGTGCGCTTACAGGCTTGTCTTTCCTTCAGTTTGCTCATAAAGGGGATTTGCAGTATCTTGAGCTTGAGCAGCCTGTTTCAGTATTTTAAACTAGTGTTTTCTCAGCCTTTTGGACATGTTTAGCTACATAGACTTAAAGTGAAAGTGGTTTTAACTAGCTCACCCCATAGGTGTGAACAAATTCTCAGTGTTTGAGGCTATTCCAGAACTGAAATCCTACTGTAAAAGAAAATGATAAAAATAGTTCTAATATAAGAAGTACGCAAGAGAAATCAAAGCTTTTAGATTTCTTCCAGCATCTTCCATCCATAACAATGCTTAAATAGAACAAAAATGCACAAGTCTAGCCTTTTTTTTTTTTTTTTTCTTTCTGTTTTGCAAGTCAACTTCAATAAATACATAGGAAAAGCTGGGGGCAAGGAGGAGGGGAGGAGGCGACCCAGACTGAACGCCAGCTTTTCTGCAAGGTCTCATGTTGCAGAGCACTTAGATCAGGAAAGTGAGGGCTAGCAGGACTCTCCTGTGTTATTGGACGTTGCTAGTCTAATTTCTCTGGAAATGTACTTCCCAAACAGTCCCAGCTGTCCCAGGAATGCAGTTTAACCATTGTTGTTCATAGTTCTTGATTGGAAAGAATTAAAAAATGTCATTCTGACCAAAGATTTACACACTGAGATTACAACGATTGAATACCAGGGGTTAGGTGAAGTTTGTATATGCTCTCGCACTTGGTTTAGACCCTCCCTCCTTTCTAAGCAGCATGATACAGTACTATATTTTATTCTGTGCTTAAAAAAAAGAGACAGGAAAAAAAAAAGAAAGATTGCTATTGTAATAACAACATTTGCCTCGCAGATGATAATTTTTTTGCTGGTTGCTGTTGAAAACAGCTGACAAAAAAGCTCAGGGATGTGGAATTCTAGGGAAGACGAGGCTTAGAGAATCTCATCTCCTATTTTAGTGTCTCAGATAAAATTTCTGACTATTTCTCTAATTGTAATAGAAATTTCAGTCTGTGTTTGAAACTAATTTTGAGGGTTCCTAACAGTAAGTTTCTTTAACTGCCATCATTTGTCAATGCATTAATGCACCGATGGTGCCAGTTCGGATCCTGATTAGAACTGATGCACACTACAGACTTGCAGAGCAAATAACGTCTCAATCCATACCGCAGACATGGGTACCTGGATGGAAGAAAAAAGATAATTTATTTTTCAGGCAGCACGGTCCTAGAGTAACTGTTTGGGAGTCTTCTAGTTAGTTGTTGTTGAGACTTAAAGCTCCTCTCCAAGTACAATCATAGAATCACAGAATGGTTTGGGTTGGAAGGGACCGTAAAGCCCATCCAGTTCCAGCCCCCCTGCAATGAGCAGGGACACCTCCCACCAGACCAGGTTGCTCACAGCCCCATCCAACCTGGCCTTCAACACTTCCAGGGATGGGGCAGCCACAGCTTCTCTGGGCAACCTCTGCCACTGCCTCACCACCCTCAACGGGAAGGATTTCTTCCTGATATC
>NW_009592993.1:56227-57035 GCF_000690535.1 Cariama cristata | reverse complement strand
TGACCCTGAGTAGGTAGGTCGTGGTGGGGGCGTTGCAGAAGACTGCTTCTGTCTCTGGAAATGGTTTGTAGAAGCCCGAACGTACCCAACGCTTAAGGAAAGCAATCAGCAGTATTAAAATACTCTGTTTTATGGAAGTAGATCTCAGCGCCTCTTCCCTACTATGGTTGATTGCTTAGAGTGTGCTAATAAGTTCTGGGCTTGCATAAAAAAATGCAGAGGTTTTTGTTTCTGTAAGTTGCTACAGCTCCCATGCCTTGAAATGTGTCAGCAGTCTTAATTCCATCTTTAGTCTATATAAATGTGAAAGTTGTGGCATGTAAAAGACTTTCCCCCTAGGATAACCATATGTGTCCACCAGACATTTGTGTCTAGGTTGGATGGATTAATACCTATGTTATTTCAGGAGGGAAGAATCGTCATGCCCTAGGTGCTGCTGCAGCGTTACCCCGAGCTGTCCCAGGGTACCACCAATGCACAGCATGGGGTGCTGGTGGGGAGTTTCCCTCTGCTTCTCCCCAGGGCAACCATAGTCCCAAAGGGGCTGTTATGGAGACCAAGAGCAGAGGTCTTTACACATCGGGGCCAAGCCCCACACAGCCGCTCATTCACTCCCCCCTCTCCGTGGGATGGGGGAGAGAATCGGAAGGGTAAAAGTGAGAACACTTGTGGGCTGAGATAAAGGCAGTGTAACAGGCAAAGCAAAAGGCGGCATTCGTTCCCCACGTCCCATGGGCAGGCCGGTGTTCAGCCATCTCCGGGAAAGCCGGGCTCCATCACACGGAACCGTTACTGGAGAAGACAAACG
>NW_009592993.1:48396-56163 GCF_000690535.1 Cariama cristata | reverse complement strand
CGGTATGGGATATCCCTTGGGTCAGTGGGGTCAGCTGTCCCGGCTGTGTCCCCTCCCAGCTCCTTGTGCCCCCGCAGCCTCCTCGCTGGTGGGGTGGGGTGAGAGGCAGAAAAGGCCTTGGCTCTGGGTAAGCCCTGCTCAGCAACAGCTAAAGCATCCCTGTGCTATCCACGCTGCTTTCAGCCCAAATCCAAAACACAGCCCCATACCAGCTGCCATGAAGGAAATTAACTCCATCCCAGCCCAAACCAGTACGCTTCAGAAAGGATGGTTCATGCAGAAACAGCCTATCCTAGTTTTTGTGCCACATTTATGTATTATTTCATTAAATTGTAATTTTTGTAGTTAAGAGTATTTTGTACAAACCTAATGGGAGCAGAAAATACACAGCCCAAAAATAAGCTTTAGTTAGTTGTTGGCAATGGCAACGCCAACAGCTCAAAACCAAACAAAAAACAGAATTGCTGTGCTGGAGAGCTGGAAGCCAGAAGTGTTTCCTCAGGAGGCACGAGCCAAATAGCCACTACCTTGTGCTGTTGGTCTGTAGCCCAGCTCTCTTTGTCCTTTGTTTTTTTTAGCTACAGGAAAATAGTTGAAGCGGTGAGTCCCCATTCTCCACTTCCATTGATTTTTCTGTTTTTTCCCTTTCTTCACCAAAAAAAAATTTTTTGTGAGTAAGTAGAAGGCTCCTAGGGCACCTACCGCTCTAGGGGGTAGGCAGAAAACTCATTTAAGGAGAAACTTAGTATCTAGCATAAGGGAAAGCATCCTTTAGTTATCAGCAGTATTTGTACATTTAAAAACGGTTATTAGATTGCTACAGTCATGTCGTGCGTCTCGATACAGTGCAGGGAAACCTATACACTGTTACATGACACGTGTATAAGAAATTGTGTGCAAGAGTTACGTTTAAGCTTGTTGTTAAGCTTGTGAATCCTCACTTTCTCTCCCCAAATTGCGTGTTGTATCTTACCCTTGTGGAAGTGAGGCAGGCGAGGAGGAGCATCGTGGGACGTGAGCAAGAGATGAGAAGCACCATCCTCAAGAGGAGCACACGGGGAATTGGGAGACCTTTGCTCTTTTCTTTCTTTTGCCAGGGAGCTGCTAGGTGAATTTAAGCATCTCAATGTCTCGGGTTTTCTCTTTGTTTAAAACTGAACCAGAATACTGCAAAGCATTGTGTACAATACCGTAGAGGTCTGCAAAGCATTGTGAAGCTTAAATACTAATATTTTATTGTGATAATAACCTAAAAGTATTACCGGGGTGCAGATCGGTTTATAAATGCTCTTTTTTCTTCTGTTTAGAAAAGCTGTAAGCTTCTAGTTTGTGCATTAAGACTTCAGTAAGGCACTTAAGCATGTGTTTGAAATTAAGCAGGTGCATTAGTCCTTTTCTGAATACATAAAGCTATTAATTAGGGCTTGTAGTGAGAGTGTTCGGTTGTCTGAAGTATGAATAGAATGTACTGGGGTGGAGGGGAACCTTGCTTTTCAAGCACATGCGTATCCTGCTGGTAAAAATTAATAAATAAAACCCCTCCAATTAGTCATGCACTAGTGTGAGCTTCCATCTCTGAGTCCTTCTCTTCCCTTGCTATGCATAACATTAAAGTAGGTTATGATCAATATGGTTAGTGCAGTAAGTGAATATAATGATGCTAATGAGCCATTTCTTTATCATGATCAGGTTCTCCAGCGCTGCCCAGCAACATGGTATATTTTGGAAGCTCTCAGGATGATGAGGATGAAGAAGAGGAGGAGGAGGAGACAGAGGACACAAAACCAGCCACAAACAATGCTTCATCATCATGCCAGTCAACCCCCAGGAAAGGAAAAACGCATAAACATGTACCAAATGGGCAAGGTAAGTCCTGTTCTTCTGCGCTGCTTAGTAAAGAAATTTGTGAGCTGAATGTGCTTAATCCTTGTCCATCCTTCTAGATCAGAGTGAAAAAGGATACAGGCCATAATGGGAAAATGGAGTGAGATGCAGTGTTAGCATCTTCTGCTTTAACCTGTTCCTCCTGACAATCTGAACTCCATTTGTGGCAGAACTGTAACTGCAGGGCTAGGACTTTATATATATCTATCTATATATATACACACACGTATACATACTGGAGTTATACACACACACATATATGTGTCAACACATAGTCACTCTCCCCCTGGCTTTTTTGAGACTGATGTTTAATCTAGAATGATTTTATTTGACAAAGTTAAATAGAAGTATTCGTAAGTGTTACCAAAATGTGTGATGGGGCAACACATAATTTCTCACATGCAATGTTGATACCACAATTCAAGTAGGTTAAGATACTGCATTCATGTTGTTGAAAAAGATTTTATGGAAGAAGCTTTTTCAAGTCAGTTATTTCTTTGCAAATCAACAAAAGCTGCATTTATTACACAGTGTTTCTGTCACAATGTCCTCATGCTGTATCTCGATAAATGGATCCCTGTATGTTGCAACATCACCAGTGTAAAATGGAAGACCTAAAAGCCATGCTGAAAATTTTCTGAGCCTGCTATAATGCTCCGCTGCCGAAGTCCTGTGTGATGTGGCTCTCTCTCCAGCTCTTGTATCGTAACAACTCTGTGCCCTCTCTGCCTGACATAGTTTCAAAATGGAGCCTGTGCTCTCCATTCCCTTCCTCAGTATTAGTTTACCGTGAAAATCTTCCCTTCTGGTGACTGCCTGTTCAGCTCTCCTCCTCTTAGTCTCTCTACAGCACACTTTTGAGAGATGGTTGTGACCTGGGCTGCCTTTCTCCCCCCCCACCCCCCCGTTCTTTCATTCTACTGTCTGCTCTGAAGAAGAGACTAGTAGATCCCAATTGTTTCACAGTGCTGGTCCTCATCTTTTTGCTTTTCAAAAGGGAGTTTTCTATAAAGGGCGCGCTTGTTACGTATACCAAAATTATTTTTCATGACTATGTCTGAATCTGTTTTTTCTTGCACACCCAAGCTCAAAAACTCTCTTTTTGTGAACTGTTTGTGGAGAAGTGGAAGGGGACGTTATGCCTAATAGAATTTCAGCTGTCAGCTCTGAGCAGGAGCTTTAATGCTGTAAAAGCCATGGATCAAAACTTGACACTTTGGATTGATTTCTAAATAAACCCCCCAAAGTAACAGGCACAGAACTCTACATATGGAAAATGGGATTGCACGTAACAGAACTGCTGCCTTAGAGTTTTAAATGTGATACATCATTACAAAAGGAGTCGACTGTGTTCTTTGAGAATGTCCCAGATGGCAGCCACTTTCAAATTAGCTCAAAACCAGAGACACCTGAAATCTTAATTGGGGGTAAGTAAAGGCAAACTTAATGAGCCATCTAATGGCTTCATAATCTTTATCAATATAGATCAGAGTGAGCATAAATGGAGTTGCTGCTTTAATAGATCTGCGAAAGACCTTTATAAATACATAGGAGACAATGTGAGATGTTTTGACAAAGGTGATGAAACAGGAATTCCCAGAGAAGGCAGCTGCTGCTTCTTTATCATTGTCATTTCTTTTTTCTTCTTCTTCTTTCTTTTTTTTTTTTTTTAAATTAAAATTTCCTTACCCAGAGGTATTTGTCTGTTATTTTGGTTGACAGCCAATAGTATTTTTGTTTCCTGTGAATAAAGTAGGTTCTGGTTCATGTGTGTCTGTTTTAAATGAGACCACACACAAAGGCAGACTAGGGACGGGTGCAGCAAATGAACTTAATCTAGCGTGAGAGTCTATTTTTAATGAATTAAAGTCTTTTGTTTTTAATATACAATGTGTAGTCAAGCACTTTGGACCTGAAAATGCTAAGAGTTTGCTATGACATAC
The DNA here is from genome assembly GCF_000690535.1 of Cariama cristata. NCBI lineage: Eukaryota > Metazoa > Chordata > Aves > Cariamiformes > Cariamidae > Cariama > Cariama cristata. The sequence goes on along the minus strand of NW_009592993.1, from coordinate 52,336 downwards.
AACAACAAAGGTTCAGAGCTTGATTAATGTCATTAGACAGTGTCAAATGATTGCTTTCTACTAAATGGGGGCCAGAACAACTTTCCTGGGTGAAGTAATTTGTCAATATCCTCTTCTGATGCCAATGCAGGGTGTTATTAGGGTTGCACACCAAACCATTTGTTATAACCTAGCCTGTTGAGCCGTCTTTTGGACCGCTAACTCAATCAAAACCACCTAGATATGTATAAGAAGCATGTATAACACGTGGCATAGCTTGCTGCACGAGTGAAATTAATTAGCTCAAATGACTTGTCACCCTCTAACCTTACTGCTTACGTAGATATATTTAAAGCATCAGGTTGTTACCTGTGCCTTTACATCCTCCTTTCTTAGCACTTCTGATGTGCTGCGCACCTATTCCACACCTAAGTGTGGAAGGGCAAAGTAAAATGTTTGGCAAGGGAAGTGTTTATCCCCCACATTCATGGGAGTGTGGAAAAGGGATAATGTAGCAGTGTGCAAGTCTTTCCTTTGTACAGTATCTTAGTGTGGGCAGTCATAGTCTTGAGGCTAAACCATTTTCTAAGATATTGCTGTGGTTGCCACAAGGCAAAATAGTAGAACCATGCTCTTAAAAACTGATTTCACGTTATTGTCAAACTTCAGCTGATGAGGCTGAGTCTGACATATGTTAAGATAAGTTAGCAGCAGATAAAGGCTTGGATGTCATTGGTGATGCTGTGTGCCTTGCTTAGAAACTAGTATTAGTTCTGGGTAGGTGTATCTCATGTCGTGTGCGATGTGCTGCATGTAACTCTGCCCATTACTGTCTTTTTCAGCATCCTTAAACTTCCAATGAACAGTTGTCACTAAGAGAAGACACTGTCTAAAGACTTCGGGTTTTGTTTGCGAGAGCGCTGTTCTCTTGTAATGTAGAGTAAAACGTGTGAGTGCTTCTTACTTGCTTGTGGATTAAGGTATGATCTCACAATATATGTCATAGATTAATTCAGGTAAGAGAAAACCCCAGGAGATCATCTAGTCTTACCTCTTCTGCAAAATACCATTGATAACTTTTCTGACAAATTCAGCAATAAAATTGGCAGAGGTTTGTGCCTTTAATTATGTATCTCTTTTGAGGAGGGAGAGATTTTAGAAGCTTTCTAAAACTTGATGTGGAATTTTGGTCCTGATCAGAATGATTTTAATTGGGTTAGGATTTATAGTGGAGTTAAAACGGTGAAAGGCCAGAAACTAATCAACTGAATCGCTTGGTCTCCATATAGCTACAGACTTCAAAAGAATGTTTTCCCAACCAAGAAACCATATGAATGTTTAGTTGGAAAAGAGAAATCCCTCTTGCTGTTTCAGTCAAGGATTTAATCTTTTTAAAGCATGTAGTTCCCCTTTAACTTCAGACCTTCTAAATGAGTTTGTGGTGAATTTCAAAATTAACATATGGAAAATTAGGGATGATATGGTGCTGATATATTGCAGCAGATAGAGCAGAGGTTCAGATGGCTGTGTTGTAATTGCAGCCCTGTTACTGACCCTTTTGAGTGTGGGTGTAGGAACTCCATAATTCTCGGTGTTTAGATCCAGAAGGCCCAGCCACGGGACGCCTGCGTGCTGCTCAGATGGATATGCTTATTTTCCAGCTTGCATTTTGTACGCATCTCAAATGACCATCAGTCTATCTGAGACTGTTACACAGCTTTGAACGCAAGGAATTCGGTGGAAGAAGCAGGCAGGAGCATTGGCTTAAACGATGTGATTTTTCTTCAGTGTAACTGCCAGGTGTGGGGAGAAACTTCTCAACCACAGCCTGGATGACAGGGCATCTTGCCAACACGCGGATGAGGAGGTGGAGAGACGTTGATCTATTAGAAAATTGACCTTACGCAAAGGGAGGAGGGCATCAGTCATCACCTGCTCCGGGCTGACGTGCAGGGAAAGCAGGTTCTCCACAGGCAAGCTGTACTGCGCTTCCCTCGGGGACAGGGAGGTACCGAGTCTAGATTACATCTCCCTGCCGCTTGGAGGAAATTCCAAGTTGTAGGTAAGAGGGTAGGCTTAGGTCTCTGTTTCTTTAAAACTAATTCTTTGAATTCCTCACAACTAAATAAATCCTACTTTGATTTCATTCTGTGGCACAATGGAAGGTTTTCTCTGCAAGCTCCTGAAGGAAAATGTTTGCAGGTGCCAAGTGTTTTGTTAGGCAAGCCGGGATCAGGAGCTGGAAGATGCAGTTAGGGAGTTGTTGGGTTATCGGTCCCATCACAAGAGCAAAAGAGGATAGGCGTTACTCTACTTGAAAGGGCTTGCGGACTGGAAAAGGGCCTCGGGAGGAGCAGCGTACACAGATACAGTTGCGTAGGCAACTTTGAAATTGCACGCAGCAGGCTACGGTTCCTCTAATAATGGTTGGCAGATTTCCTCAAGAAGGATGATTGCAGGATTAGGTATTTCTGACACCAGCACAGCAGTTCAAAGGTGGAGAGAGGTGCACATCTGGGCCAGCATACCTGGGAACACCGTGTTTGTCTTTGGGCGCCCGAGACCGACAAATAAGTTCTAATTTACATTTAGGAAAACAGAGTTAGCCATCGTTATTTGTAACTAGACTTCTTCATGAAGTAGAGTCTTGTTTCCTTAGCTGGAGCAAACCGGCTCCAGTGTGTCAGACAACCTGGGTTGGAAACGGTTACTGGTCAGTGCCGTGTTTTGTTAACGTGGTCAGATAAAAACTGCTCTGCATGCCTTTTGCCCGAAATGAGCAGGGAAGAAAATTGCATAGACGCCTCTTTTCTTGGGGATCAGATTTCAAAACAGATCTGGCAGTAGCGCGTCGTAAGCAGGCGTTGCTAGAAATACTATACTCTGCTTTAGTACTGTCTTCCTCGCTTACGGGAAGTACAGAAGAATGTTTCCCTTCTCAATTTGCAATGGATAATTTAGCAGAGTAATTTCTTTACATGTGTAGTAACAAAGATGATACCGAAAAAGATTGTAGATATTTTTTTCTTTTCTTATTTCAGGATGTATTTCAATGCAGTGTTTGTGTATCTTGGGCGTAAATGGCGTATCTTTTACCGACACTACTGTTTGAGTCTGTTGTGAGGAAATTCTAGTTTGTGGTTGCAATTCTTTATTTAGTTTTGGTTTTAACTAAATTAGATATTTGTGGGTGAGTACATAAGACAGAGTCTTAGGCTGATGCATCTTTTGTAGTGACATTAATCCTGAAGAGGTAAACATTCAGAAGAAAAATATTTTTTGCATCCAGCTAAAATGCAGAATGAGAAAATTTCAGGCGGATTGCTACGATAGTTAATGGGTAGGCAATTATTTTGATGATTTACAGCCTTTTGTTGAAATACCATGGAACCAGTAATTGTTGCAATAAACATTTTTGCACATTTAATTTTTCTGCAAAAATATGTAACATGAAAATTACCCGTTTTGCAATAATTTACATATTTAAATATGCAGATCAGCCACAACACATTTGAGGATTTGCGGATTTTTCAGTAGCTAGATGTATGACCTGTGGAGGAGAATAGGGGAGCTGGAAGTTGCTCAAAAAAATTGAATTGTTATCCTGGTGAGAGACTAGCGATAACAGATAGACACTTCTTGTATGGACTTGCTGCTTAGCGAGTGCCCCTTTCGATGTTGTTTGTCTCATAATGTTAGGTGAGAGTAATGAATTTGTGCGAAGACGAGACACTCGGTATTGAATTTTTGCAAACAGTGGCGTGGTGTCTCATACCAATAATGCTCCTCTCAGTGGCCCAATATGTTCCTGTGCACATAGGGTTTTGAGCTGTGTTATTCATAGAATCACACGATGGTTTGGGTTGGAAGGGACCTTAAAGCCCATCCAGTTCCAACCCCCCTGCCATGAACAGGGACACCTCCCACCAGACCAGGTTGCTCACAGCCCCATCCAGCCTGG
>NW_009592993.1:39915-48255 GCF_000690535.1 Cariama cristata | reverse complement strand
TCCTATCACTCCATGCCCTTGTCAAAAAGAAATTCAGTGTTATCTGCCGCAGTTCTCCTGTTTTGACTTCAGCTCTGGACATTTTACTGCAGAGTTGTCCATGGAGAAATTGCATAGCGTTGGGTTGGGGCCGGAGAAGCGTGGAAACAGCAGTACCCCACGTTTTCATACGAAGTTGTGGTGTCCTTTTCTCCTGAAGTACACCTTTGCCACTGACCCTGAGTAGGTAGGTCGTGTTGGGGGGGTTGCAGAAGACTGCTTCTGTCTCTGGAAATGGTTTGTAGAAGCCTGAACGTACCCAACGCTTAGGGAAAACAATCAGCAGTATTAAAATACTCTGGTTTATGGAAGTACATCATTGTTTTGGTTCCTCTGGGAGGGGAAAAGAATTATTGCCTAGGTCCTTTAAGGCAGTTTGAGAAGCTACATAAATGTTTTCACAGTGACTTAAAACTGAATTAAAGCCAGAGCAAGAATGTTTTTGTACAGTAACGGATACTTAATGCCAGAAAGTTGATTAATATTACATCTCTTCCCAAACATGATCTGTGTAGCAGCATGAGGTTTGCATTGGAATAGCTGGCTCGGGTTCACAACATTGGCAAGGGTCCCTTTTCTCCTTCTAAAAACAAAACTTCTCCCTTTCACTCTTATCTTCCCTCTTTGTTTTGGATAGTTTTATGACTGCGCAATCACTTACTTTACGTGGCACAAGTTCTGCAACATACGGCGTTACGTGTACAGGTATGGTCCGTGCCTTCATCTTCCAGCCACTGACCTAACGCAAAAGGGTTCATACATCAGTCCTCTGCCGTCCCTGCAACGCACTCCCCCGTTATCTCAAGTATAAAGCGTGTCGGGTGCAGGAATAATCTCCGGCAGGGCTTGGGAGAGAAAGCTTTGCCCACGGAGTCAGCAGTGGGCTGAACCTGGCCCAGTAATTCTGCTGCTTACGCAGTGAAAGTCTGATTCTTGTACATATTATAAATTGGCTTCTGAATGGCTGGCTGCATGTATCCTATAAAATATTTGCATGTAAATTACTTTGTAGGAATTCTTCAGAAAATTGCTGAAAACACAGTAAATGTTTATCACTGACTGCAGTGTCAATTCCTGTACTAAACGCTTAGTTAATCTGTAGTAATTGAGCACGTCTGTGGCTTTACTTGATCAAAAATTTTTTTAGCCATTATTGTAACTGCACCTAGTGCACGCCCACTTTGCACAGTTTGCGTCGGTTTGCGTAAGGATTCTTTATCACCACTTCAAATGAGGTACCCCAAAGTCCCCGTATGGGATCCTGGGTGAATATTGGTGCCCGGGGTCCGGTTCCCCCGATGCAGAGAGCTCTGTGATGCATCTGTGGGGATCACGCCTGCCATAAGGTTTTACTCTGCTGCCATAAATTATCTCAGTGGTTTAAAACCCCCCAGTGCTTGCGAGTTTTGAACATAGTGGTTCAGTTTCTTTGCATTTGATCACCACTACTAACCAAAAGACCCACAAGTATTTCACTCTGGGACTCCTATTGTTTCAGCTTAATAATAATTGCTTTGGTGGACGCGGCAGTTTGAGCATTCAGGTAATTATGGATAAAAAGATATCCGTTTATTCTGTTGGAAGTGTCTGAACACAAATAATTTACTTGCACTTTTAATTATTCGTTAGTTTGTGCTCTTACCTTTAACTAAAAGCTGTTCTGGAAATATAGAGCTGGGTAAGGTAGCATAAAATAATCATAATTCAAGACTACAAAAGATTTCTGCTTTAATAATGTGAGTTCCACCACTCTTGTGGGTTGGGCTTTTCTTTCTGTCTTTCTGGTTTTTTTTTGAAATTATTGCTTCAAGGATGAAACCTTTATTGACTACTCTCTCACGAGGAGAACAAATAACTGGGAGCAGAGCAGTGGAAGATGTTGTGGGTGTCAGAGTTATCTCTAGGATGGGAGGTTGTAGCTGGGACATATCAGTATCTGGGCTTAGTACAGCCTAAGGTACGCCTTTTCTGCTTTCCTGAATGCCTCGAAATATTGAAGAGGTGGCAGACATGGAGGAGAATGCCATTTGCTGCATAAGAAGACACAACAGAATTAGTCATAATTTTATTGTGAAATCAGATTTGATCTCAGTAATGCAGAGGTTTGGATTTGGGGGGATTTTATTGTTTTCTTTCCTTTGAGAAGTGGGTGTTTCTGTCTTGTTATCGGTTACTCTTCACAACAATGAGATTTCTTGGGGGGCTTTTTGGTCTTTCCTGGCAATTTCCTCTTTTCACCGAACTGTCTTACTAGCTATTAGGGCCAGAGTTTAATCCTGTGTTGTACTAAATAACTCGTTTATTGTCTAAATAACTTCTACATTTTCACTCAGATGGAAGCAAAGTCATAGTTTAGGGGAGGGGTTTTTTTCCCCTTAAATACTTGGCTTGTGATAGTGTTTTGTAATTGATCAAGTTAAAGTTTTGTTCACATAATGCGTTTGTGAATTTTGCAGAACATAGTATTGTAGAAAGGTTTTTATACCTATCTAGCTGAATATAACAATATTCTAGGTGTTGGAAGAAACGAACAGTGATTTTTATAGAAACTGATAATGTCTACTGTTTAACTAGAGACAGCTTGGCTAGGACTGTTTTGCATCTATGTCTCTCCCTTTTTATTGTGTTTTCAGGCTTTAAGCTTTTTAAGCTTTTCCTGTGAGACTGAACGTTTTTTTTTCTCTCCCATTTCTCTCTTCTCCCTTTCAAGAATCTTACAAATTAAGACAAAAGATAATTACTCAGAGGGTAAAACTGGCAGGGTTCCCACGACACTTAAAATTAATGAGCTGTTGCATATAAAATATACCTTGTCTCATGTTCGCTGGGTTGGTTTTTTTTTGGTGAACATAAAAGTGCACAATTTGGCTTTTTGGCTGTGTTTTCTGTTTTAGTAATTTTCGGTTTATAAAGTGGCAACTGAATACAGAAAACTAATCTCTCTGACTTAACGTTTCCTTATGAGCTGATCAGTATGTACAATTTGTTCCCACCGAAGGAAAATATCACTCGTGGTGATGAAATACATATTAACGAAGCTGCCATTGGTTGGTTGCGCTACTTCTTATTAAGAATAAAAAGTCACGCTTCGGGTGTCTGTGGAGCCTTCCATCTGATGTGAGAACTCCTTACAAAGGAGGATAAATGTATTGTCGTGAACCCCCCGAGAGGGGTTGGCAATTATTATCAGTTCCATCACTGGAAATGAGACACGGAGGTTATGCGACTTTCACTGAAATCACGGAGAAATCCTTGGCTGGCTGGGGCAGCGCCGGTTGCTCCGGAGCTCACAAGTGACAGAGCCACGGGGGAATTTGCGGTGATTTCGCTGCCGACGGCTTTTCTCTCGATCTTACTCAATTCATGCAAGAGAGAAAGAAGAGAGGAGCAAGAGCAATTGCCATTTTTTATTTTTTCCATAACCTGCTTCAACACTTAGGACTGACTGAATATGATAAGTGACCTGAATAACAAATTTGTCAATAGCTTGCTGGAGTGTTGGCTTTTGGAGGTGCGGTGGGAAGGCACATGGCTGGTGGGGAAGGTTTGGAGGTCGGTGTCTACTCAAAGGCAGCTTAGATGCTCCTCTTCAGTCCAGCAGGATTGTCGGTTGTTTATTATTACTACTATTACTGCTGCTACTGCTCTGATGCTACAGGACATCTGTAGAGACAGCTAAGTTTCACAATTTAGATAAAAAGGTATGTATCGTAGGTATATCATGTTTAGTGACAAAAGAAGGTTTTAATTTCACAAGAAAACTTAGTTCATTTAGTTGATAGTCCCAAACAGATGGTGTGTGTTGTGTGTAATAAATAAGATTTTTAGATACTTGTGCTGCTAAGTATTAATGAATTTTCTTATTTACATCCTTTCCTAAACCCTGGCAAAAAAGGCAGGGGTAAAAACCAAGAGTAGAGGAGTAGAGAAGGCAGGAGAGCCCTTGCCATCATGGGTGTTGGATCACAAGCCTCGCGGACCTCTGTCAAGTGCTTCACTGAAGAGGGGGCAGCACTGACATAAATTCACCACATTTTTGATTAACAAACAGAGAAATGTGTTGTGGTTTGGTTTTTTTTTTTTAACTTCAGCTTTTCATGATCCCTGACAGCAAAACAGCAGTGACTATTCTTAAACTCAGCAGAGGGGCAGGAACAAAACTTGCTGAGATAGACTTGTATATGTTTGCCTAATATTTATTGTACAAAAAATAGTGTTTCTATTCTGTGCTTTCTTATTCCTTTGCTTCAGCAGAAGGCTAGGGCTCTCAGCATAGGTCCCAGCATTACCTTATATGACATGTTCCTAAACGGTTTGAGTATTTTCCCTTCTTTGCAGAAGTACCCTTTTCTATTTGCAGCTTGTCTGCTATAGGCAAACTGCTGTCCGGTTTGTTTTTGGATATTGATGAAAACAAAACATGCTTTTTCACGGAACGTTTCCTTTCCTTTACATTAATGTAAAAATAAATCCCTTTTCTGTTTAGGGTTATGTTTAAAATTCCCTCGCTGCAACAGCGAAAAGTTAATTAAAACTGTCATAAATAAAAATCAAGCTGGTGAGTCTAAATTTAGAGCAATCAAAACAGTAATATACCTTGTATGTTTTAATTTGGATATTGAAAATAATGTGTGTTAACAAGCAGAGGAAATACTTTAGTAAATCTGTTCCTATACAGAAATACACAAAATAGTGCTTCTATTTCTGTATTGATTTTACTTTAGATACAAGACGACTCTCACTAAATACCCAACACTGACAGCAGAGAAAGTTGGGTTGTTTTGAGTGAAGAGTTTTGTCTTGTATGTTTTGGTTGTGGGTTTTATTTTTTTTTTTCCTTTTTTTTTCCTTAATAGTCTGATTTTTTTCTCTTCTCAGTTTTCAATGGGTCCAGCAAATCATCGAAGGAGAAAGAACCTGCTCAGAAACACAAAAGCAAAGAGGCCACACCAGGGAAGGAGAGGAACAGCGAACATAAGGCTGAGAGCCGAAAAGACCAGGCTGCTGCTAATCACCATCCTACTACAAACACTGGCTCCTTCACGAAAGGGCTCACCGCTAGCAACCACCACACTCTTCATAGATCGGCTCAGGACTTAAGGAAACAGGTAATGAATTGTACTCTACTGTGGACACATGGGAAACGCAGACTTTTAAGGTGCTAGCTCCCTTTTCCACTGCCTGGCGTAGAAACGTGGCAATCCTTAAAAGCATGCTCTGGTGACAGCAGGGGGTTAATTTTCAGTGAAAGAGAGAAAGAAGGAAAAAAGAAAAGCGATACATACTCGGGAAGTCAGTATGATAAAGTATGCTTTACAACCCTGTCTTTCTATTATCCAGTGTATACGTATGAAAGAGTAAAGTTCACATTGCTATTTATTAATCCTTTCTGACTGGCACTCGTGTTGGCCTCTCTGCTGACAGTGCCAAGGCTGGCAGCGCGTGGAAAAACGAACTCCTTTTGTGTACGGCTGGGCTGCTCACGTTATCTTAGAGGCTCACTGGCCTTGTAGAGAAGCTGACGTTATGCTCCGGTGTTTTGTTTGTATTGAACGTGGGCAACACAAACCTCGGAGTCCGGGGAAAAATGTTTTGCCCAATGCATAAAGGAGGTGCTCCAGGATATTGCCTCCTTCACAGTGGATGTACCAGGTGGGGAGAAACTCAGGGTTTCATGTTACCTGGTGGAAAACTAGCAAAAAAATTCAGCAAGAGGATTGTCTCAGCCTGACTTGCACTTGCCTGTGGAAGTTTAGCAGACCAATCTTCCGGTGCTTGTGACTGGCATTTGGGCAGGATGCGTCTCCATCTATTTCTGATGATTGGATCAAAGGGCTCCTAAAATAGCAACTGTCAAATAAGGTTTTATAAAAGACTTTCAAAATTCCTGGTCAGTGACCTTATTCGATCTGGGACTGGATTAACAGGGTATCTGTGCCAGGGCAATGCAGTACAGAAAGCTTGGTGCACTTAGGCCTTGTATTTTTATTATCTTTTTTCACTAGTTAATTCTCAACAGACCAATTAGAGACAGTCTTTATTTGCTGGCATCTAAAGGTTTATCTTCTAAGTAGGCTGGCCTGGACTTCAGTGGAGCTGGAATTGCCATCTTGTAGAGCCGTCAAGGCCTTAAATGGCACCTCTCAGTCACAGGCTTGGAAACTAAAAATGGCAAAAAGAAAAAGAGTGGTGTTCTTGCCGAGGAAATCTTTCATACCCTGTGCTTCAGTGGTGTTTAGCTTCTCCTGAAATGCCTCCTCTGGATTTGTATTACCTTCTAATTCAAATTTGAGATCCTGAAGGCTATCTACAGTATATTTCTCTGTACCTCTGTAAGACTTGCGTTCTCCATTTCCCCGTGGCAATTTTGGCTTATCTCATCAGCTTGAATGCCTGCCTTCTTTTGCATCCTTTTGGCTTTCTTTTTTGTGACTACCAGCATCCTATGGTCCTTGCTGTGACATGCCGTGAGCTCTTCATGTTGAAGAAGTTTCCCAAAATGTAAGGATGCACTTCATACTTAATTATTTTAACTCACCGGAACACTTGTGTGAAATGCTTTAAAGTTGTATCATCAGAGTATGAATGGTTAAAATTCTCGTGGAAGTCAACTGCTGTCACTTGTGAAGGTAATTCTGAGAAGGGAGAAGACAGTTGTAGAAGACTTTCGTCCACATTCCGAGGGGGGTTTGTTTCGTAGAGTATTAGATGTTTTCAATTGTGCTATGCAAAATGGAGAGAAGTTCTAAAAGCAATGCAGTACAACCAAGGGTCATGCCGCACAGACACCTCACAGAGTGTGGTCGTCAAGCTTCAGAAAATAAGGGGGCTGTAAGTTGAGACAATTTTTTTTTTTTTAAAGGTTAGGCATTTAAATTTTCTTCTGCAATCCACAGTAACATTACCAATTTTAATGAAAACATGGCCGTAACTAATTAAAGGTGGATTATGCATTTTGCCTGACAGAAGGACTTAGCTTTGTGCAAAACCTTAGACTTACCAGTTATGTGAGATTGCTGCATTTCTTGCCCTCGCCCTGAGTCTTTGTTGACTTTTTCAGTATTTTCCAAAAGGAGAGTTGTTTTCCCAGGGTGCCAGCCACATGTTCGTCCTCCTTCCAGTCTGTTTTATGCCCCTTGTTCACGTGCATTTACATGGTTTATTTATGCGTGTGGTTTGTTTTGTTCAGTCTTACAGAAAATGAAGGCAGAACGCTAGAAATTACCCGAGATTTTCTTTTTTCCTCTCTTTCTTTCCTTTTCTGCTGTGCCCTTGCACTTGTCATGCGTTCCCTCTCTCTCTCCCTTCCTCCCTTGCCATCTTCCCAGATCCCCTGCTCCCGGGGGCTTGTGGGCCAAGGAAGTGTAGTTCAATGGCGCCCTCTCTTGGCCCGACCTGGGAATGGAGCTCTGCAAAACCCCTCTCAAGAAGGAAGTAGTTTTATGAATGAATTCAAGATCAGTTGCGTAACTTGAGCTTGTTTGGGACCAGAGCTGTTGTTGGTATTGCTAATGTTGCTGTTATTAGAGTGGTTGTTATCTAACGAGTTGTTTGTTGGCGTTATTTTGTGTGCGTGTGTGTGTCTGGAGGCTGGATCTTAGGTGCTGTGCAGAGGTGTGTATGTAGACCAGTTCAAATCCAACAAATTGCTGCAAGGCTACGTGCTGAACCCATTTGCTTTTTAAAAGACAACAAAATTTAAAATCTCTCATACCATCTTTTACTGCAAGGCCAAGTGTTTGGTAAAGTGGAGAAAAGAGTCGAATTTGAAGACAAATATATGTCAGCAAAACCGAGAAGATAGCTGAAAAGCAAAGATAAGATTATTTGTATCCCTAGTTTTACCTTTAGCTCGAGACTTTGAGTCATGTAAGGCTAATGTCCATCACTTTGTTATTACAAGGTGACGCGCTTAGTGGATGAGGGAAAAGCTGTGGATGTTGTCTACCGGGGCTTTAGTAAAGCCTTTGACACCGTTTCCCACAGCATTCTCCTGGAGAAACTGGCTGCTCGTGGCTTGGACGGGCAGACTCTTCGCTGGGTAAAAAAACTGTCTGGGTGGTCGGGCCCAAAGAGTGGTGGTGAATGGAGTTAAATCCAGTCGGTGGGCGGTCACCAGCGGTGTTTCCCAGGGCTTGGTACTGGGACCAGTTCTGTTTAATGTCTTTATCAGTGATCTGGAGGAGGGGATCAAGTGCACCCTCAGTCAGTTTGCAGATGACACTAAGTTGGGTGAGAGCATTGATCTGCTGGAGGGTAGGAAGGCTCTACAGAGGGATCTGGACAGGTTGGATGCATCGG
>NW_009592993.1:19778-39054 GCF_000690535.1 Cariama cristata | reverse complement strand
GGGTCTGGAGCACAAGTCGGATGTGCAGCGGCTGAGGGAGCTGGGGGTGTTTAGTCTGGAGAAGAGGAGGCTGAGGGGAGCCCTGATCGCTCTCTACAACGGCCTGAAAGGAGAGTGTAGTGAGGTGGGGGTCGATCTCTTCTCCCAAGTAATGAACGATAGGACAAGAGGAAATGGCCTCAAGTTGTGCCAGGGGAGATTTAGATAGGACATCAGAAAAAATTTCTTGACCGAAAGGATTGTGAAGCAGAGGAAGAGGCTCCCCAGGGAAGTGGATGAGTCCCCATCCCTGGAGGTATTTAACAGACGTGTAGACATGGTGCTTAGGGACGTGGCTTAGTGCTGGACTTCGCAGGGCTAGTTTTACAGTTGGACTTGGTGATCTTAAAGGTCTTTTCCAACCTAAATAATTCTATGATTCTGTTACTCTATTTGAATTAAATTTACTTCTTTCTTATGCGCTCAGTGTAAGCACTGCCTCGGGATGGAGCTGTGGCATAGACCCCGCTTTGGTGAACCTGCGCACCTGGCAGTGTGGCCAATGTTTTAGGCTGACTCTGTGTGTGTATGTTTGGTTTGGGGGGAGACATATCAACAGTAGAAAGGTAAGAAAATGCCTACCACAATTTCTTGTTTCTTTTGGTTCCAATTATCCGATGGGTCCTCAGAGACCAGTACAGACCAGGAACATGTAGGTGATGACTGACCAGCCAGAATTTCACATTTGTCAATGTGAAATCCTGAATCCACCTGATGCCTTGGTGGTGGGCTATGACCACATTGTTTGTTTCACTTGTTTCCAGCTGGAAGATACTTGTTGCATCCTATTCCCATTTGAAACGTGGTCTGTTCTGGTCTGTATAGTACTGCTGTATCTTAAACATGCTATCCTCTCTGCAAACACTGAAGATGCCTGTGGTCATTTGGGGAGGGAAGAGGGAGAAGCATTTGAAAACCATCATGTTGTGTCTGCTCTAGAAAGATGATGGTCCTGAGAATTTTTCAGCAGTGTTTCTTTCTTGTGGGGTCTCCATAGTTAGCAACCAGAAAGCAATAAAGTGAATTTCTTCTGGTATTCTCAAAGCCAAGTGTTCCGTACTCTAGGAGCTGTTCATCATTAGAAGAACTTCACTAAGTTTGAATAAAAACTCAAAATAGCGTGCTTATCGTCTAGGATTGGAGGTTAGATAGCCAAAGCTTATGTACCTGTTCAGTTCAAGATTTGGCCCTGAGAGATCTAAGCTTTCATTGTGTGGAGGTATTCTAACAACTCTAAAGAGTTGTGGTATGTTGCTGCTTTCTTAATGAACTCAGTTTTCCAGAGTTTTGTATCTTGGCAGTTTTAATTCTGGCCTAAAGCTGATGGCATGTTTTCCTTTGAAGAGAAGGAACCGTGAGGATCTTGCCTTTGGCCATGAGCGCTTTCTCCGTGACTGTGTTTTATTCTCAGGCCCTCTGTCACCACCCTTTGCTGAAGGAGAGCCCCAGATGGCCCTTCAGACTTCTGGTCTCAACTTCTTCAGCAAAAATCATAGGATGGCTGGAGTGACAGCGTACCTCCGTACAGCCTGACTGCTCACTCTGAGGTGTTACCTTGGCTGTACCTGACAGCACAGTAATATAGGTACGGCCTCCTTGAAACCTTCTGGAAAACCTCCTGTAGAGGAGACTCCACAGCATCCACTGATGGCTTCTTCAAGCGTTTTCCTTTTCTACTAATGAGCAAGTTTTCCTGATTGTGCCTCAGATTATTGTCGTAGACAATTAAAGGATTTTTCTCTCCTGCTTTTCCCAGTGAACCTAGAAAGAGCATTTACAGTCTTTTTCAGAGGAGCTCCTTAGGTGTCAGAAGATGGTTACAGAGTTGTCCTGTTAGTGATCACTTTCAGACTAAATAAGCCCAGCTCCTTTGGCTTTTCACCAAAGATCATATTTTCCAAATAACCTGAGCACTTTGTGCTCTTTTAGACTTGCTCCACTGTCTACATTTTTCTGACAGCGTGGGCCCGGTGCTGGGTCCAACCCTGCTTAGGAAAGTCTGTGCTCCCATCCCTTGCTTTTGGCATTCTTAATAATAGGTCTGCAAGTGATTTGCGTGCTTTGTACTACCGTTGCGTTTTGCAGCTCACTATGGTCCCCAAATGTTATTCCTCCCCTACATGTATTTGATTTGTCCTTTCTAAAAATAGCACTTCCTCTTATTGTAGAAATGTTCTGAAATAAGTTCTTCAAGAATTGCCTTCGATTTGACCTTGTCTTCAGAGCGCTTACAGCCCCTTCCAGGCGTGTGTCACTGGCAAATTTTACGATAATCCAAGTTACTGATGGAAGTACTTGGTAGAACCAAGGGCAAGGCAAGTCCCTGCATACAGTCACCTGAAATGCTCTCCCGGGCTGGCAGTGAGCTACGACAACGGTAACTTTAGGATGACTTCATTTAATCCCTTGTGAAGCCACTTTAGAGTAATTATGTCTAGGAATGTCACATGGGACAGTGACTGAGCCCTACCGAAGCGGAGGTGGCGCTTTACCTGCACAGCCAGGTGTCTGTCGGAAGATGATTAAATTAGTTTGATGTGCTCTTTAGGCAAAACTATGAATGGGGCTTTTTTGGTTTGTTTTTATTATTTTTTTCATTTTTTAACATTATTTTATTATCGTTTGTGTGTTTACAAATTAACTGTTTGATAATTTGTTCCAGAATGATTTTAGAGTTTGAAGTTAGGTAGCCTCTGCCTGCCCTCAACTTATTTGCAGGAGCCATGCCCTAAGTCACCTAGGTGCACGGTAGCTTGCCGGGGTTGCCTTCCTAGCTCTTTCGCGGAAATTGGTTGTGTTCGGTATCTGGTAAGTATTCCGTCAGTGGTACTTTTGGTGAAGGCTAATGCAAAAGAAGTACAACTACTTTAGCCAAACTATTGGATTTGTTTTCCTTCCTTGTGTGGTGGTTGATCTTTGCTGTTCTTTGTTGTCTTTGTATTTTTAAGGTATTTATAAAATTTTTTTCTGTTTCATTTTGTGTCCCTTGCTAACTGAAGTTGCTTTAGCTCCTTGACCTTTCGGATTTTACCCATGCATGCTTTTGCTGTTCCTATATAGTTGCCTTTAGTCACATAATTGTGTTTCCACTTTTTACTGTGATTCTTTTCTAATTTTCCAGTCATTAGAGAACTTTGTGAATGGGCATAATGGCCTGTGCTTTGTGCCCTTCGTCTGAGTGGGAATTGCTTTGATTTGTTTTTTTTGCAGGTAGGGTTTTTTTTTGTTTGCCCTCCCTTTTTTTTTTTGAAGTCTGTTGTCCTTTCTCTACTGTTGTCACATCTTAGAATTGAAAACTCATTTCGTGATCACTGTCACCCAGATTACCTTCCCTTTTCCAGTTCTCATTCAATTCTTCTCTACTAGTCTAGATGAAATCTGTAATCGATGTTCCTGGCTATTTATAAAGCCGGAGATGTTCAACGCTTGTTCTGACTGCTGCAGGCAAGAGGCAATGTCTCAGCAGCTCTCTACCCATGTCTGCTCTGTGGCATGAAAAAGTGCTGTAAAAGTCAAACCCAGGCCTTCATTTCCAATGCAGAGTAGTGCTTAAATTTCCAGGGGAATGGGTAAATGCATTTCTGTTAGCAAGTGTTTGCTTACCAGATGATATCTCGTACGTCTTTGGAGAGCTCAAGGTAAAAATCTCATGTCATCAGTTAACTGGATTTTTAAGGGTTTCTAGCTTGGAAGGACAAGAATATGGATGGGTTTTAAAACTTCAGCTTCTGGAGCACGGAGGAGAAAATGCACACGGTACATGCGTGTATACACGTGTGTGTGTACGCCGAATCCCCGGGTTTCAGTTCCTCTTCCGCAGATCGCTTAATGCAAGACCATAGCATGATCTTTCCAGTCTCTCTTTGATCCCTACTTTATAACATTTTATCCCTGCTTTATAAGTGACTATAATTCTTGCATTTATTTGAGAGAAGCTGCCGTGCTTACTGATTTGGCAAGGATTTTGAAATCCCACAGGGAAGTATTATAACTTTGCAGGAATGGTGTTATTTACCTGATTGCTGATGAGGGGTGATTGTACTGTATGCTTTCACTTTGAGCACTTTTATCAATGTTCCTGCTTTCTGGGTGTGTTTGTCTGCACTCACGGTAGTTTAAGGAGGTGAGAAGACAATGTTTAAACTTGTTTAAATGCTGAAATTCGTTTGAGGTTTAAACTTGAACTTCATTTTCTTAGTAGTGGGGTCTAGCTTTGGCAGTGCTGAACCATCGCAATTCCCTTCGAAGCTGAGGGTTGCTTTCGGTGCTTAACACGTCTTGTAGTTAAAATATAAATTTTAGTTTCATAGCTGGTTTTGAATGTCTGACAGAAAGCAGTGGAGTCCAGCAATTCTAAGTTGCGATGACACGTTAGTGAGTGATGAATGTGATCTAATCAAATGTGTGTCAGCAAAACTGCCCAGATATCAAACGTTAAAAAAAATGCACTGAACTACTGTATACGTTTTTATTTCAAATGAATGACTTCAGCAACAAGATACCTCCTGAGATTTAATATGTATGACAGACTGGATCCTTCATGGCCGTCCTGATCTGTTGGGTGCATAATGTATTCAGTATCTCTTTTTTTGTATGTACACATGTATAGACAGGAGGTTGGTTTGAAATCTCAGTGTGTGTTTTTTGCAAAACATGCCCACTACAGTTAGAGTAGATAGTATATGCTGGCTAGTTTGTTTACTAAGAAGTAGTAAAATCTGTGTGTGCTTAAGGGAGGTTGGGTGGGGGAGAGATAGTGACTGAGGGCCAGAAAAGGAGGTAATGAAAGTACTAGTTTGTAAATCAGACTGCCTGTGTGTTGTGATACCGTAACAGGCTTTCTGGTAGACAGGGATGGGGCTAGTGCAAACAAGAGACTTCACCCTTCTTAATGCCAGAGGCCTCGTGCCCTCCGAAAGCAAGATTGTCTTTCTGGGGATTTTTTTGGTTGATTTAAAAAAAAAAAAAGTTTCTATTTTGCTTATTATAAATGCCCAGTCCCTCCTCTTGCCTGGGTGAAAGCTGTTATGTGAAGATTGTACAAAGGGGCCAGGAGTCAGGACTGCAGAATATGGTTGTCCAGTGGCTGGGATGCCGTGGCTGAGTGGTAACATTATTAATTTACTTTTCTGTTTTCTGTTTCCTTCCTTCTGCTCCCCCCGCCACACTCCTGGTACTGCAGGTTTCTAAAGTCAACGGGATCACTCGAATGTCATCTCCGAGTGGAAATGCAGCCAGTGCCAAAAAGATGAGAGAAGTCAGACCTTCACCGTCCAAAACTGTGAAGTACACTGCAACAGTGACAAAGGGAACTGTCACATACACCAAAGCCAAGAAAGAACTGGTCAAGGAAACCAAACTAAATCACCACAAACCCAGTTCACCTGTCAACCACACAATCTCAGGGAAAACAGAAAGTAGCAATGCAAAAACCCGCAAACAGGTGCTATCCCTTGGAGCATCCAAGTCTAACAATACCGCTGTTAATGGTGTAAAAGTCAATGGCAAGTTGAACCAAAAGACATGCACTAAGGAGGTGGGGAGACAGTTAAGGGAGGGGCTGCGCAATTCGAAGAGGAGGCTGGAAGAGACAAATCACATAGACAAAATACAGTCGCCCACCAAGAGAATGAAAGGGGCCGTCAACTTGGCAGAAGCTGCCAGCAAAAAGGCAGTCGTAGAAAAGCCTTTGCTGAATGGACACCTTAAAAAGGAAGTGCCAGAGAAGAGTTTGGAAAGGAATAGGCCGAAAAGAGCCACTGCTGGAAAGAGTACGCCAGGGAAACAAGCACATGGCAAAACTGAAAATGCCTCCTGTGAAAATCGTTCTACCTCTCAAGCGGAGTCCTTGCACAAGCCACAAGACTCAATGGGAAAGCACGAAAAGGGCAGTAGTAAGTCTGGGTGGGGGATGCTGGGGGAGATTCCCATCCTTAGGCCCTCCACCAAGGAATTTCATGACCCACTGATATACATTGAGTCAGTCCGAGCTCAGGTAGAGAAGTATGGGATGTGCAGGGTGATTCCTCCTCCAGACTGGAGACCTGAGTGCAAGCTAAATGATGAAATGCGGTTTGTGACACAGATTCAGCACATACACAAGCTAGGCAGGCGCTGGGGACCCAACGTGCAGCGGCTGGCCTGTATCAAGAAGCACCTCAAATCTCAGGGCATTACCATGGACGAACTCCCACTCATAGGTAAGGGCTGTGGTTTCATTGGCCTTTTGCCGCTGCTTGTGAGTGTCCGTATGCAACTTTATGCTCCGTTTGCCTTTATGCTTAACCGAACCCCTGTTCAATTAACACTGCAGAGCTCTGAATCTCTCTCTCTTTATCCATCGGTCAGGCACGACGCAGGTAGGTTGTCAGAGAGCTTTATATCACCACTTTCCTCCTGCCAACTCTCTCTTTCATCCAGGGGGAAAAAAAAAAAGCTATGCGAAGTCTTGGTCTCCAGATTTCAGGCTCTTCCCCTTTCCCTGCTGGTTTTTTTTGTAGGTAGTACAACTGCGGATATTGGTAAGCCTTGATTTAAATATGGCCTCAGAATACTTTTTGGATCTTTCCAAAGATGTTTTCCAAACAGGTTGCAACACTGCTGAACTTCGATACAAATATTTTTTTTTTCCCCCCTTCCTTTAAAAGCATTTAACCAAGGGGGAAAGAAAATATCTCAGAACTGACTTCTGTTTGGGTACTCAGACACTTAAAATCACAAATTTGCAGTGACCTGCTGACATTTAACAACCATTAAGTGTCAAGAATAGGCAGTAAAATGTGGTTGATTGCAAAATGGAGGTTTCATTATTTCTCCCAGCAGGTGTCTGCCAGGGCTAATGCCTGAGTGAGAATCACTTATTTAACAGAATTCTTGGTTTATGGTCTGCTGTCAAATATGACACGTGACAAAAATGTGACAATAGTTTGTAAAAACACGACAACAGCAGCATACAAATGAACTATTGAATGAACTACCTCCAGCTCTACTGCCTTTGCAGCCGTGACATAGTAACAAACTTGTGGTTTTAATTTTTGTTAGCCCTTCCCTTTGTTTTTCAAACGTGTTGGGTTGGAGCTCACAGAACCTGCATGTTGCAACTTGAGGCTAGAGTTTTGCCTTTGAGGCATTATCTGATCAGAGGCAGCCATCAATGCTAGTTGGATTAAAGGACACACTCTTCCGTTTAAACTGTTTACAGCACTTTCGTCCCCCCGTCCCGTTTTCAAACTTTATTTTATATCACATATGGTAAGTGAGTGAAAATGTATAAAAGCACACAAAGAGATTGCAGAGTTTATGGTGAACCGATGCAGGGCACAACAGAGAAAGGGCAGAATTTAAGGAGGAGGAATGAGGGTTAGGACTCTGCTGCAGTAGCTGTGAAAAAACGTTCAAGGAAATCTGAAAATTAAAATCACTCAAGCAGCAATAAGTGAACATTTTGTATGCCTAATGTATGCAATGGTTGTATGCTAATAGGGAAGAATAATGAATTAAATTTACTTTGGCAAGAGAGAGAAGGAAATGTGCAAGACAGCTCAATTAACGCTCCTGGAACAATGTTAACTTTTTAATGAAATACCTTAACTCGGCATTAGGATGGCGTTACTGTTAATTATTTGTATTATTTAAGCACCTAAGAGCCTAATTAATAGGCAAGGATTCTGTTCTGCTGGGTGCCATATAACCAAAGCAAACAGTGGTCTCTTATAAAGTTTGCATCCTACGTATCCTTTCTGCAGTTAATTTCTTGTGTTTAAAATTAAAAAAAAAAAAGAGAAAAGAAGCTGGGCATCATCAGTACAAAGATGAGAAATCTGTTGGTTCCAGCAGAAAAAATATAAAATAACCTGTGGTGATAAACGCACACTTCTTTAAGTAGACATGTGTACATATCCCTCCTTTCAGGGCCAAATCTCATTTCCATTGAAGTAAGCGGGAGTTTTGCCAATGGCTTCCATAGTGCCAGCATTTGGTATTAAATGCATACCTGCAGATGTAAGATATATTTTTTTTTGCTATTTCTGTATCACATGTGCCAGGTCTCCTATTTAAACCATTTTGCTATAGGTGCTTATAAATGGAGTTGAAATTCTTTTTTTTCCTTCCCTCCCTTTTTCTTCTTCAGCCTTTCAAGGAAAGTTCAAGCAACATGCTTAGGTCAATCCTGGAAAACATCAGCATGAGATATAAATGCTTCCAAAAATTATGAGTGTGTGAAATGGAATTATAATTGAGACCGTTTTGTAAACCTTAGCTGTAGCTGGCCCTATGGAGGATCTGCCAGATATGTGAGGCTCCGGTTGAATGATATGCTACTCGAGCTCTAATATTGCGGAGTGATTTTGAGCGATCATTCCATGATGTGGGAGAAAATCGCATTTCTTAAATAGCTCATAAATAGTGTTGAAACGGGGACCTTAAGCTGGGTGTGCGCCATTTGTCCCGCTGGAGAACATATATAACGTTAAATCTGGACCACACTTCATTCAAAGTTATGTTACTCAACTTTATGTAGGTCGCTGAATCTATTGGGATGGAAAGCCATCTTGAATTACTCCTTCAGCTTATTTGTGAGCTGTGCATATAAAAAACATTAGACCGAAAAAGTAACAGCCTGTAATAGAGGCCAGCTTGGAAGTTATTTTATGGGGAAGATTAGAGAGGAAAGAAAGAAAACCTTTCAAACTTGTTTGTTGGGTTTTTTTTTTCCCCAGTGGTGTTTACCTTTTCTCAGCTTCAAGACTTAACCATTTTGACCCCTCTTCCCCCCCCCAAATTTACTAAAATTGAATAAATCTGCTGCCCCGTGGCCCTGCCTCCAGCCTTGTCATATGCTCCTCAAAGCCTTACCCTTGGTTTTGGCTGCAGCCAGAATCCTTTCCTCTCTTTTCCCAGCTTTGCCCAGCGCTGTGCGGGCAGCGTTAGCGAGGAGCTTCTGGTGCTGCTCTGCCTCGGTGGCGACCGCTGTCAGCCCATACTGTTACAGGCAGGTTTACACCGCTGAGCCTCCCTCCTCGCTGGGCTGGCACGAGTGGTGGAAGAGAGGAAAGCCGAGGGAAGAAGGAAAATTGAGATCGGCTCTGAAGCGTCCAGAGTTGCAGCAGAGGGTAGTTTGAAGGAAGTAACGCTGCTTGCGCTGGCAGGCAAGATGATGTGACTGGCCCTTAAGATGCCCTAGCTGTGCATCCAACAGTAAATGTTTACCATAAGGCGGCTGCTTGCACTTCTCTGATGTATAATAGCATTTCTAAGTGCTCTGAAACGGCTGTGGCATAATGATTTTTTACTTTTCTCAAAGAAAAAGGGGAAGGAGAGACAATGCGGCGGCAGCAATGTTGATGCAACTTTTGTATTAATTCTCTTTTTCCTTCAGCAGTGCCCTGGGGAACTGTAGGTGGTCTTTGGTCCATTTCTTCACTGTTTCTATTGATGATTTATTTCTGTGCTTTGAGAGTATTTATGACGTTTCTTTTATTGTTCCTCATCCATTTGGCTGCTTTTTATGCTGCAGTTTGTCTAATCCTCCATTTTTATTTTTTGACGGGAGTATGAAATGTGCTAGTCATCTTAAAACATACGAAAACATAATGGAGTATAAAATATGAATGGCCTCAAACTGGAAGAATAATGTGTCTGGAACTTTTTTACACAGTTGCAGGCACCAGGCCCAAACAACCCTCTGCCTCCCTTGGGGTTTTTTAAGACATTTTCTACTTGTATTGAAATGAATGATGTTACTGTGCTCCTTTTAAATACTAACTGTATTCAAAGTGTTGTGCAAGCAGTAGATAATCGGTGTTTCACCTCCAGAAAGGATAGGTACTTGTCTTTTTGATTGCCAGTACCCATCTTGACATTTGTTTTGCTGCTTCCTGGGGTAAACCAGATGTGGGACTGGTGGCGGGCGAGGGGAGACTGGGAGCATGCGGGCTTTTAAAGAGCTGGGCACCTCTCGTCTCCCCAGCCGCTGGGTATCGACCGGGGCAAAGACACATGTCAGGAGATAGCTGGGGGTGCTCTGAGAAGAGAAGGGAATGAAACTCAAGGAGGAGAGCAAATTTAGCCATAGGGAAGGCTATTGCCAATAGCAAAATACCATCTGCTGGACAAATTAAGCTAGCAAAAGAGCGGCACGCGCCTGTCTTTAGCGGGAGGTGTATGAGACCGGGACGATCCTGCTCCGGTGCGCAGGTGACCAGAGCTGTACAGGTGGCACATCCTGTATGTGCCCAGCCTGGTAGCGTGCTTGACGCAAGCCGCCCGCAGCTTTCCTAACCTGCTCCTGTGTTTCCCTTTCCCCTCCTCTGCTGCCTGGCACCCGCGGACCCCAGGAGGCTGCGAGCTCGACCTGGCCTGCTTCGTCCAGTTGATCAATGAGATGGGGGGGATGCAGCAAGTGACTGACCTCAAGAAATGGAACAAGCTGGCAGACATGCTGCGCATCCCCAAAACTGCACAGGACAGGCTGGCCAAGCTGCAAGAAGCCTACTGCCAGTACTTGCTCTCCTACGACTCCCTCTCCCCCGAGGAGCACAAGAAACTGGAGAAGGAGGTCTTGCTGGAAAAGGAAATCTTGGAGAAGAGGAAAGGACCTTTGGAGGGACATTCGGAGAATGCCTACAAGTTCCATTCCTTGCCCCGGTTTGAGCCCAAAAATGGACTCATCAACGGCGTGGTTCACAAAAATGGCTTCCGCAACAAGTTAAAAGAGGTCGACGTCCCACTGAAGACGGGCAGGCGGCGGCTCTTCGCTCAGGAAAAGGAGACCATGAAGGAGGACGAGGAGGAGGAGGAGGGAGTTCTTAGCGACTTACACAAGTGTATATACAAGGTAATGGGGCAGGCTCTGCCCGTTTTGTTTTGCAGACCTGGTGGTGCTGTCGTCTGGGTGGTATCTGGTGCAAACCCGGCCAGCTGGGGGGACAGCCGATGGGCTGCAGTGCCACCCCCAAGGCAGCGGCGCAGCCAGCGGCTGTTGCAGCCGGGCGGTCTGCGATATCCTCATCTGCCTGGCTCTTGCGGGATGTCGGGCAAAGCTGGAAGGCATTCTTGTCATAACGAGTTGCACTGGGCTCTGCCCCCCTTCGTCTTCTTGTGAGAGGTTCCCTGAATAGCTCTGCCCAATTATCCTTGCAGACGCTTCTTTTTTTCATTTTCTAGTGACATTTAAAGTAATGTTCTGCTTTTTTTTTCTTGCAAGTCTCTTGTTGAGTGAAGTAGTGCTTCACATCAAAACTAACATCACTAGAAATACTACTACATTTAGAAAGGGCAAATTGAAATGCAAACAATATTTTCATTCACGATGCCAGACTTTGCTCAGCACTAACAGTGACATGGACGCGTAGTCCTCCACATATCGAGTACATCCATTTAGGAAGGAATGCTGACTCTTTCACTGTATTTTATTTGGCAGTCTCCTACTCTGGAGCAGGACTTGGCACAGCAACTCGCTCTGCAGTTTTGAGTTGTGTTGAATTGTGTAGCTGTGCTCAGAGAGAAATACGGTGTTGAGTGTCTGTGCCCAGTAAAGGAATATGCTGTTCCTCCCCTTCCAATCTTGCTTCCATCACTGGGAAATGAAGCCAGATAGCCCAAAGTGGCTTATTGTTAAGCTATTTATGGACTGCATGAGCTCATGACTTGAGCTTTAAAGGCTTGCTTCAGGTTTCTTTTGCAGCCTGTTATAATTGGTTGGCCCAAAAATTCTTTTACGCAGGGACTCCGGCTTCAATCCCACCTTTGAAGAGCAGTCTCTTTGCCGTACTGCTGTTGGAGAGAAGCGTATCTAATGACAGCAGCATTTGTGAATAGTGAAGCGGCATTTCTCTGCCTTAATATCCTGTGCCTAATGATGTTAAATGAAAAATTTGATACAACTTACCCCGACTGCTGTATGAACAATCTCGAACTTAGTGGGGAAATGCCTCCATCTTCTTTTCCAGTGCAAGTCCCAAGTTAGAGTTTAGAAGATGCAAAGTAACTCAAAAATCAAGATAGGGGTTTGTGATAAGTATCCTAATCAGATATAGAAAATAAAAAAAGGCAAGCGAGCAAAGCACAGCTAGTATAACCAGCCTGAGTCTGCCGAGCCCCGGGCCTTTACCTCAAAAAGCTGAGAGCTCCCAAATTGCTGCTGCTACCCAAAAAGCCCTGGCAGTACTGACAGCATCAGTATGAGTCCAAGAATACCTGGTAGAGATACTTTTGCTCCGAGCATAGAAGCTGTTAGAGACAAGCATCGCTGAGCCTGGGGGCCAGTGCTCTCCCCACCCACCAAAGCAGCCGCAGCACAGGGCTCAGGCAGCGCCTCGCCTTGTCTGCCGTGGTGCCGGCAGCTTCCCCGGTACCGGGGCTTGCCTGTTTGAATCCCATCCCACGCTCATCTGCGGTGCAGAGACTGAGGACTGCTGTCACGGGCAAGGGACCGGGGAGAAAACAGGGGGAAGCAAATCTGCAGTGGGTTTCTGGAGAGATCCCTGCTGTGGAGTGCCCTGCGGGGTGCCTGGTCAGTCCGAGTGCCAGGAGAGGCACGTAGCCCTTAGGGAAAGGCCCTGTGGGAATGATGCATGAGAACCGGTTACGTCACTCAGAGCAAGCCTCAAGACACAGAAATAAGAAATTATGCAACAATCTTGTTGCACCAGAGTAACCTACAAGACTTACAAAATGACTATAGTTCGTCACTAGGCTTTTTAATAAGACTGAGGTAAGGTGGTGCTGGCTTATGGCTTTAAGCAGAGGGTGCTTTGTGGCATTTTATGAAACAAGCCTTTTATTCCTGCGTTCTCTGTTTTTCTTGCATGATGGTATCCTTCTGTGCCTGGGTCTGTGGAGGGGGGAGTGTTCTTTACCTATTAACAAGTTCCTGAGAAAATTTAAAATTTGTTTAACAGAATATGTCCTCATGTTACAGTTTCCACAGATGATGGGATTGTAATGGTTCCTTTCTAAAGCACATTGCTAATTCTAATTAAAAATAAAAAACACACACAAACCCAAAAAAACCCACCCACCCCTTTGATAAATGCCCAGGTCAATAGATTGAGAGCTGGAGGAGAACATCGTAATTGTGTGGCTGTAGTCCGGTTTAAGCCATAAAGCCTGTGCCTCAGCCCATGAAGAGGCCATACATTCAGGATTTCACACAGCAATTTCTGCAGTCAGCACGTGCCTGAGCTGGAACGTGTTTTTAGAAAGAGACGTCCAGTCTTCCAGGAGCCGTTACCACCATATCGCATGTCAGTGTTAGAGTAAATCTCCTTTGTGTTCGGCTGACTTTCTGCCAGGGCTCCCAAATGATTTTCAGTGTTGCTCCTTTCCAGGCTGTAAGGCCTGCTGTGCTTTTAAGTGTGTGCTGCAGGCTGCTGCCCTTGCTTTCTTTACTCCTAAATAGATGGCTGTTCTACCTGACTAATAAAATGTCGTCGTTTGTAAGTATGTGAAGTAAACTGCTGTCATCAAAGAAGGATCTGCTGCAAGATTTTCACTCTTCTTTCCCCAATTTTAGCTCTGAAAATATTTTAAAAATCTGTACTGGAGCTGACTGTAAGCAGAATTTGTTTCTATATAGAGCAAACTGAAGGATTATTAGAAGACCTGTTAGAGGGACACGCAGAAGAAATCACCAATGCAAGTTTTGCCAGCCCTCACGTGAAACTGTCCTATAAATCCCATGCTGAGCTCTCTTCTGCCAGGGACTCGGCGTTTTCGGACTCTGCTTAATAGGAGTCCCTCCTTCCTGCCTGTGACTATTGTGAAATCTCTGTTTTTCGCTCATATTTATGGTTGCTTTAATGTCTTTAAGACTCGTAGCATTGCAGTCTCCTTCTCTATGTCTTCCCTCCCAGCGTGGCGGTGATGCTCTGGGCTGGCTCTCACGGCCGACACGGAGGCCGTGGAGAAGAATCGGGAGAGGAAATAGGACATTTTGTTCCTTAAACCTTCCTCCTGCAGCAACAGAGACTCTGCTGAGTAGCTTGAAGCTCCCATGGCGGTTGTTGAAATGTTGAGATATTTTTGAGGGCATTGAAAAGGGTATTTTACTCTTCAGCGATTCATTTTGTGTTCTGCTTAAAATGCTCTATTACAGCATTTTAAATTGTTTTCTGAGTTGATATTAGAAAATTTTACGAGATCCATCAAATTAAAAAACCCAAACAACAAAAACAGACAACAAAAACCCCTCAACTGTTTAGTTTGTGTTGCAACTTTGAGGAGGCTAAAAAGATACCAAATTCTTGATAGAGGAAGACGTGGGTATATGCAATTTTAAAGGGCTAAACTGTTCCGGTTTTCCACTTTCTTTTTTTCTTGCTTGCTGCGTATCTGAAAAATGGAAAGGCACGGTTAATCTTGGAAGATGGGTCCTTATTCTTATTTTTCTGTGTAAGATGAGAGGAAGAGGCAAGTAACGGAAACGAGGAAGCCGCTGCAGAGCGCGTGGTGGTTTGCGAGTGGTGAAGCCTATGCTCCAGTGCGACGACCCTGCATTTTACAAGAGTTTTTTTTGTGAAAAGCTGCCTCAATAAATGATTCATGAGGGCATTAAAAGATGAAGGAAATTGCTTATTGTATTGCAGAGCATCCAACTCTGAAGTTTATGGGAATCAGAGGGCCCCAGGCCCTGGGCATTTCACAAACTTTTTTGTTACAGCTAATTATACTGCATTCAATTAAAAAAGTGACAATGTTACAACCGTGGGAGCATGGCAAAGTGATAGACTTGGCCTCTGGGGGAAAAGCTGCTAGTATAGTTGTTTCTAGTTTATTCTTGGGCATAGTTCTTAAATTAAACACAAGAAAAGACTGAGGTGGTTTGGCAGATCTGTTTCATAATTGAAAAACTAGAAAGCTAATAGTCCGAGCAATAAAACGTTCATTTATGTGGAGTTTTTTAAGTCTGTGGTTGCTCAGACGGGCAACCAGTGGACACGGTGGGAGTTAGAGGAAGGAGCGGTAGATCTGGCGAGGGGGCAAAGAGATTTTCAGTTTCACGTTTGCAGAGCAATGCTGGTCCCTGCCTGCAGCGATGCCCGCAAACCAGTATGGCCACAGCAGCTGGTGTGGTGCCTGCCGGCTCTCGTGGCTCACAGTTGTCCAGGGTGTTTCTTCTGCCCTGGAGCGGAGAAGGCAATAGGGGTGTCCCTGTCTGGGCCGAAAGCCGCGAGTGGGTTCTCGTGCTCCTGCCCTCAGAGCCTCCAGAGCATCTGGTATGAGAGGTATGTGCGAGAGCAGGTATCCAGAAACTTAGGTATAGCTCAAGCAGAAAACCAAGTCAGATCCTCTTCGCGTACAGCTCCTTCAGCAGTGCCAAGAAAGAGTGCACTCATTTGGCCATTTTACTGTGTTTTACTTTTCTCAGCCTTGTAATGACGGGTCCTGGTTCCTTGCATTTGCATTGCTTTTATTGAATTGAGCATAACTAGTTTTTGTAAGCGGGTGATTACAGTAATCTTGGTAATCCCTGCTTTTTGTGACCCCCTTCCATCACATACAATACTAGTTTGATGCTGAATGTTTCTGTGAACTTCCTAGGTCTTTCACCTGTTTCTCTGTATGTAAAGGGCGTAGCAGCATGGTCCTTTGATCATATATTGGATTTGATTGTAAAATGCAGGTAGGGTGGCCTACTGGGTCCTTTGCAGCCTGTTGTAGAAAACTGGGCTGTGTCCATCTTCTGTATTTGTCAAACACAGAGCATTGTGCTGGACAAAGCGGTGTACGTGGCCTTCTGGGAACGTTCGCTTGGCCTTTTAGATGGCTGGTTTGGTGATTCAATGTGATTAAATTTCTGTATCTTTTGAGATATTTTCCATCAGATAAGAAAGGAGTTTCAGACCCACAGGAGTTCTGGAGACATTGGCCTCTTTCCCCCTTTCGTGATCTAGGATTGAGCATGTAAGGAAAAGAGTGAGGCCAGGGGGAAGAGGCACGTTTTTTTATTTTCACTTTTAATTTTATTTTCTTTTCCCACAGGGTAGGTCTGTTTCTTTAACAACCTTCTACCGAACAGCAAGAAACATCATGAACATGTGCTTCACAAAGGAGCCTACAGTAGCTGAAGTAGAGGTGAGGCCAACACAAGGAGTGGTAAAAGGTTTTTATTTCAGGGGATTGAATTTGAGGATTCACTATAGTTGATGTACAGGCATTGCCATAAGCTGTTTAAGGCTACCTAGTGTGGGAGAAAAAGAAATGGTTAGATAGACGTGGTACTGATTCTTCCTTTTAAAATTTTTTGACATTTTTAATGAAGGTGCTGATGAACTGAGGGAGAGAAAGAAATCTTAATCTGTCATGTGCTGAAGCACAGGAGCCAAGAGGATCTGAATTCTATCTTCCCCATTCGTTGTTGCTTTTAAGTATTTATATTCTGATTTTTAAGAAGTGTTTTATGTTGAATTACATTGAGGTCATGAAAGCCCTGTAAATTTCTGGGGTTTATGTTTTAATGAGAGATACCCTGTTCAGTGAATTAAAAATGCATTACCGTTTTCTCTTAACCACAGCAAGAATATTGGCGGATAGTGGAACAGAAAGATTGCCACGTAGCAGTGCATTGTGGAAAAGTAGATACCAACACCCACGGGAGCGGCTTTCCCGTGGGAAAATCTGAACCATTTTCAAGGTAAGATCACCAAATCCACTCACTTTGTCGACTCCTGCCAGCTGCCCCGCTGTGCTGAGTGGAGCTGGGGGCGCGAGACCGGCGCGGCAGCTTGGTGCTGGGAACGTTGGCACCGGGAATGTGCACTGACTTGTATCTGCCTCTGTGTCACCCCTCGAGCAGGCATGGGTGGAACCTCACGGTCCTTCCTAATAATACAGGATCCATCCTGCGACATCTTGGTGCTGTGCCTGGTAAGCGAGTCTCTTTTCTATGTTTCCCGCAGGTGTAAATGTCCTCTAAAATGTGGTGGTGTGGCCACCAAAGTCTTCTCCCTCTTTCTGGCACCTCTGTTTGCTGGCTGACTGAGTAGACACGGAGTTGTATGTAGCGGGTTGTATTTAAAGGAATGAAGGCAGATGTGTGCAGATAAAGAATTAATGAATAGTTGATAGCTGGGAGGACCCAGCTGTAGTTGCAGTATCCCTCTCTGTTGTTGCCAGTACATCGCTGTTCTTGCTTTGTGTCAGGATGGTGAAGTGCAGAGCTGTGCAACTTCCTTACTTGCAAACCTAGTCTGTAGTGCTGGGCAAAGCAGGACCCAGGTTCTCTAAATGAATTGTCGTGAGTGCTCCAGCTGCATATGTGCCATTGCAATTTAGTGGTAGAAATGTTAGCTGAAAGTATAATTTAGTCTCCTGGGCAGGTGAGGAGCCTGAAGAAACCAGTTGGGAAACAGAATACCTGTTTACAAGTACACGTATGCTTGACAACATGAAGCAACCTCCTCTGATCAATGGCATTGAGCTTGAATTATGAGTATTTGTAAATTCTCTAAAGAATGAAAATTTTTGCAGCTGTTAGAAAACAAATATGTTCAAGGGCACTGTAATTAGCTGGTAGCTATTTTGTTAGTGGAAAATGCTGAATTTGTTAAATTATGCTCTGTGAATTATTCACTCTGGTAGGAAGACTTAAAACTTAAAGGTCAGCTTGCGGGTAGAACAATATTTTTGAACTGAAACGCCCTCTCAAAATGTCTTTTAATTAGAAATGCAGTTACTCAAAACTCATTTTCAATCTCTTTGTTTTAGGAGTGACAATTCCTTGGCTAAATATTGGCATGGTCTTTTCTACCTCATGCTGGTCTCGAGACCAAAATCACCTTCCATACATTGACTACTTACACACTGGTGCTGATTGCATTTGGTAGGTATTCTTGTGTTTTGTTTTCCTTGCCATTACCTTTCACTGCTATGTTTCTCAGCGGCTGCTGATGTCAGAGGTGCTGACCCAGCCATCGCTGGGAAAGCGCATGGCCCAGAAAAGAGGAAACCATTAAAACAGGAGCTCCTCTCGAAATATTTCAAGGTGGAGAAACCTCCTGTATGTGATCGTACCAAGGGGTAAAGGTAAACACTGGATTATGCTGCGGACCTGAGAGTTTGTCACTTTCTGTCATGGGCGTTTCCTCTCCCTCTTCTGTGAATCGGGAATCTGTAATCTTTTATAATAATATACTATCAGGACAAATTGCTGAGCAAGCTACGTTGTCCTCAACCTTAGGTGAGTCTGTTTCTCTCTCTGACATTTACCTAGTCTTAAATGACAGTAAATTCCAAACAAGGCATTCAAGAATGCCCTAATTAAGTTCTGAGGCCACTCTTCATGCTGTGCGTGTCAAAACATGTGCCTTTTGGGACTGAACACGCTTGAATGCAGCCAGCCAGAGTTTTAGGAAAGGCTACTATTTCTGTTTTTCCAAGCCGAGAAGAATAAAACCAAAGAAGCCATTTGCTTTTTCTTGGTGGGCGTACATAAGTGCATAGCTTCAGGTGTATTTGTGAGGGTTGCCTTGATGAAACGTGGATAGTAAGAAGGAAGAAGTGAAACTGCTTTGTCTGTAAAAACTCATCTTCACTGTCAGGCTAGTATTCATTATTAACTCATGACAACTTTTAATATTGCAATAAAGTACCCAACTTTGTTGAGGAAAAGATGAATTTAATAACTCTAGGTCTGCATAATATCTGGAGTAGCTCTGACAGCACTGCTTTCAGTGGCTGCTCCAGTGATAACAAAGCAGGCCACTGGGCACCAAAGCTCTCCTCTGTCTTGCAAAGTCTAGCCAGCATCCAGAAATCTTCTCTTCCAAGGACAGATCCCTGTGGTACTAAAACCAGTGGTGCTTCGTTTACCTGCACATTGCTCAGGTCACTCTGATCTCTCAGGTTTTACCTCCTGAAGAGTAAACAAGGGAGAACTCAATTTGCACGCAGAGCAGAGGTCAGTGACCTAACCTTTTTATTCTGGAGGGATTCTCAGTGCCCATTAAAAGCAGGAAGAAAATTTTATTCTGCCCAAGACACTCAGAAGTCTGTACTGACTGCTCACTTCCCATTTTTATGGGTACATCAGGAATTGCAAATGAGGGAAATTGCAGCGTACGCCACAGTGGCAAAGGATCTCAGTTCCCCTCGGTCCTGCCAGTAGTCGGGTAGTCCCGTGCGCTTCTGTGCTGCCCCTCCACTTCACGCATCCTTCCCACGCTTTTTCCTGGGCCCATCTCGTGAGGGGCTGCATGCTTGAATCTTTCAGCTATTCCAGCTGTATTTTCTGACT